>NW_023331252.1:0-80644 GCF_011100685.1 Canis lupus familiaris
GTGTAACTGGTGATTCTCGTTCCCACATGGACTCATGTGGAACTGGTGGCTGCGAGTATTTGAGCTTCTCATGTACCTCTTGACTCTGGTCCCCACCAGGGCCTCACCGGGACCTGGTGAATCTGGTCCCATCTGGGCCATACCCAGTCCTGCTGACTTTTGTTCCCCACCTGGACCTGATGCTGTGGACTCTTTCTTTGCCTCACCTGAAACGGGTGACTCTGATCCTATCGCGCGTCACCTAGACCTGGTGACTCTGGTCCTCACCTGGGCATCATTGGTACCTGGTGATCCTGTTCACACCTGAGCCTCACTGGACATGATGACTCTGGAACCTCTCTGGGCATCAACCTGACCTGGTGACTCTGGTCCCCATATGGATGTACCTGGACCACGGAATCATGTACTCTCTGGGCTTCAACCTGGTCTAGTGACTCTGGTCCTCAACTGGGCCTAACCTAGACCTAGTGATTATGCTCCATCTGGGCCTCATTTGGACCTGGTGACTCTGGTCCCTACCTGGGCATCATCGGACATGGTTCCACTGAATGGCCTGTAAGTTGGCCTCACCTGGACCTGGTAACTCTCGTCCCTACCTGGACATCATTGGGACCTGGTTCCTCTGTATGGCCTGCAGTTTGGCCTCACCTGGACCTGGTGAGTGGGTTGTCACCTGGGCCTCACCCTTGCCTAGTGACACAGGTCCCCACGTGGGCCTCACTTGGCCTGGGTGAATATGGTCCTTACCTGGTCCTCACCCGGAACTGGTAACTCTGGTCACCACCTGGGAATCACCTGGGCCTGGTGAATCTGGTCCCCATCTGGGCCTCATCCAGTCCTGGTGATTGTTCCCCACCTGGACCTGATTGCTGTGGACTCCTTCTTGGCCTCACCTGGAACTGGTGACTCTGATCCTAACTGGGCCTCACCCAGTTCTGGTGACTCTGGTCCTCATCTGTGGACCATTATGAGCTGGATAAACTCTTCCACCCCTGAGCCTCACCTGGGCATGATGACTCTGGAGCCCCTCTGGGCCTCAGCCTGATATGGTGGACTCTGGTCCCTATCCGTATGTCACCTAGACCAGGTGAATCTGGTACCCTTCTATGCCTCAATTGCCTGGTAAATCTGGTCCTCAACCTAGTGAACATGCTCCCCACCTTGCGCTCATCTGGACCTGGTGGACTCAGGTTCTACCTGGGCATTCATCGGGACATGGTTTACTCTATTCCCAACTGGGACTGACATGATCCTGGTAACTCTGGTCCTGACTTTGGCCCTCTTCTGTACCAGGTGACTCTGGCTCCACCTCGGCCCTCACCTGTAACCTCTGACTCTGATCCTAAGCATGGCCTCACCTGACCTGGTGACTGTGGTTCCCATCGGGACCTCACCTGGACCCTCATGTCTCTGGTCCCACCTGGGGCCTCACCAGGACCTGGCGTCTCTGGACCCTCCTGGGTAGCATCAGGATATGGTTACAGTGTTCACTAACAGTGCGCCAGCCTGAACTATTAACTCTGGTCTTCACCTGGGCCACACCTGCACATGGTGACACTGGTTCCCACCTGGGTCTCACCTGGACATGGTGAGTCGTATCCCCACCTGGGCCTCACCTATAACTGGTGATTCTTGTTCCCACATGGAGATCATGTGGACCTGTTGTCCGCAGTGTTTCTAGCTTCTTTTTTAATTTTATTTATTTTATGATAGTCACAGAGAGAGAGAGGCAGAGACACAGCAGAGGGAGGAGCAGGCTCCATGCACAGGGAGTTCGACGTGGGATTCGATCCCGGGTCTCCAGGATCGCGCCCTGGGCCAAAGGCAGGCGGCAAACCGCTGCGCCACCCAGGGATCCCATGTGTTTCTAGCTTCTCATGTACCTCGTGACTCTGGTCCCCACCAGGGCCTCACTGGGACCTGCTGAGTGTGGTTGCCACCGGCACCTCACCTGGACCTGGTGATTCTGGTCTGCCCCTGAGACTATCCTGGATCTGGTGACTCTGGTCCCCACCTGGGCTTCACCTGGATTTGGGGACTCTGGTCCCCATCTGGCTCACCTGGCCGTGTTGACCATGGTCCTCAACTGGGCAAAACTGGGACCCGGTGGCTGTGTTCCACAACTGGACCTCACCTTGACCAGTTCACCCTGGTCCCCCTCTGGGTCTCACCGTGCCCTAGTGACTGTGAACCCCACTTTGGCCTGACTTGGACCTGCTTACCCTTGTTGCAACCTGCTCCTGACCTCGAACTTTTGACTCTGGTTCTTTCAAGGGCCTCCCCTGTCCCTGGTGATCCTGGTCCCCACCTGGGCCTCACCTGGACGTGGTGACTCTTGTCAACACCGGGGACTCACCTGGCCCTTGTTACTGTGTTCTACACCTGGGCCTCAAGTAGACCTGTTGCCTCTGATCCCCACCGGGGCCTTAGTTGTCTGGTAACTCTGGTCCTCACCTGGCCTCATCTGGACCTAGTGACTCTGGTCACCACCTGGGCTTCACCTGGATCTGGTGACTCTGGTCCCCACCTGGACTTCACCTGGATCTAGTGACTCTGGTCCCCACCTGGACATCTCCTGGACCTGGTGACTCTCTGTCCAACATGGACCTCACCTGGATCTGGTGACTCTGGTCCTCTCTTTGCCCTCACCTGGACCTGGTGCCTCTCATCCCCCCATTGAACTAACTCAAAACTGCAGAATCTTGCCACACCTAGGCCGCACCCAGACCTGGTGTCTCTTTTCCCCAGCTATGCCTCAATTCGACCTGATGAATCTGGTCCTCACCTGGGCCTCACATGGACCTGGGACTCAGCGGGATAGAGTGGCTCTGATTCCCACAAGGGGATCACCTGATTCTGCTGACTGTGGTGTTATTCTATGCCTCACCAGGACCTAGTGATTCTGTTTGCCATCTGGGCCTGCATGGCCCTAGTGACTCTGGTCCTCACCTAGGTATCATTGGGACCTGGATAATCTATTCCACACCTGGGCCTCACTTTGACGAGGGACCTCTGGTCCCATTCTGGGCCTCAAACTAAACTGGTTACTCTGGTTCCCCCTATGAGCCTCAACCCTACCTGGTGACTCTGGTCACCCCTTAGGCTTCACATGGGCCTGCTGAAACTGGTCCTTAATTGGTCCGCACCTGGATCTGGTGATTGGTCGCCACCTGGGTCTCACCTGGACTTGTTGAATTCTGTTGCCTCCTGCGCCTCACCTGGACCTTGTGACTGTGGTCCCACCTGGACCTCACCTGGATCTGGTGGCTCTGTTTCCCATATGGGGCTCTCCTGGACCTGGTTCCTGTGGTCTCCACCTGGCCTCACCTGGAACACAATGACTCTGATCCATATTTGGGCCTCTCCTGGACCTGTTCACTCTGGTCCTTACCTGGGCATCATTGGGTCCTGGATACTCTCTTATATTCCTGGGTCTCATCTGGACATGGTGACTGTGGTCCCACCTGGGCCTCACCTGGACGAGGTGACTGGTTCCCACAGGGACCTCACCTGGACCTGGTGGCTCAGGTCCTCATATTGGCATCATGGGACCTGGTTTCTCAGTTCCACATCGGGGCCTCACCTGGACCTAGTGATTCTCGTCCCCTCTGGGCCTCACCCTGACGTGGTGACTCTGGTCCCCACCTGGATATCACCAGTACCGGGTGACTCTGGTCCCCCTCTGGGACTCACCCGGAGCTGGCGACACTTGTCCTCAGCTGGACCTCAACAGTACCTGTTGAATCTACTCCTCACTTAGGCCTCGTCTGGACCTTGTGACTCTTTTCCCACCTGGCATCAATGGGATCATGGTTACTCTGTTTCCCACCTGGGCCTCACATGGACATGATAACTTTGCTCCACACATGAGCCTCACCTGGACATGATGACTCTGGATCCACTCTGGGCCTCCCTCTGACATGGAGACTCTGGTCACCATCTGGATGTCTCCTACACCAGGTGAATCTGGTGCCCCTCTAGGCCTCAACCAAACCTGGTGACTCTAGTCCTCAACTGGGCCTTACCGGGACCTAGTGAATATGCTCCCCAACTGCGCCTCATCTGGATATGGTGACTCTGGTTCTACGTGGGCATCATCGGGACATGGTTACTCTATTCCCCACTGGGAGCGACCTGATCCTGGTAACACTAATCCTGACTTTGCATTTTCTTGTGAGTGTGGTTGCCACCTGCACCTCACCTGGACCTGGTTATTCTGGTCTGCACCTGAGACTCCCCTTGATCTGGTGACTGTGGTCCCCACCTGGGCTTCACCTGGATTTGGGGACTCCGGTCCCCATCTGGGCCTCACCTGGCCCTTTGACCATGGTCCTCAACTGGGGAAAATTGGGACCCTGTGACTGTGTTCCACAACTGGACCTCACCTGGACCAGGTGACTCTGGTCCCCCTCTGGGTCTCACCGTGCCCTAGTCACTGTGAACCCACTTTGGCCTGACTTCGACCTGCTGACCCTGGTTGCCACCTGTGCCTGACCTCGAACTGTTGACTCTGGTTCTTTCAAGGGCCTCCCCTGTACCTAGTGATCCTGATGCCCACCTGGGCCTCACCTGCACGTGGTGTCTCTAGTCACCACACCTGGGCCTCAATTACACCTCTTGACCATAGTCCCCAAGCTCGCCTCACATGGACCTCTTACCTCTGATCCCGACCGGGGCCTCACGTGTACCTGGTAACTCTGGTCCTCACCAGGGCCTCATCTGCACCTAGTGATTCTGGTCCCCACCTGGACTTCACCTGGATCTCGTGACTCTGGTCCCCACCTGGAACTCACCTCGATCTGGTGACTCTGGTCTCAGTTTGGCCTCACCTGGACTGGTGTCTCTCGTCCCCACTTTGACCTAACTCAGAACTGCTGAATCTTGCCCCACCTAGGCCGCACCCAGACCTGATGACTCTTGTCCCCAGCTATGCCTCAATTCGACCTGATGAATCTGGTCCTCACGTGGGCCTCACATGGACCTGGGACTCAGCGGGATAGAGTGGCTCTGGTTCCCACAAGGGGCTCACCTGATACTGGTGACTGTGGTCTTATTCTATGCCTCACCAGGACCTAGTGATTCTGTTCCCCATCTGGGCCTCCATGGCCCTTGTGACTGTGGTCCTCACCCAGGCATCATTGGGACCTGGATACTCTATTCCACACCTGGGCCTCACTTTGTCCAGGGACCTCTGGTCCCATTCTGGGCCTCAAACTAAACTGGTTACTCTGATTCCCCCTCTGGGACTCACCCTTACCTGGTGACTCTGGTCACCACTTGGGCTTCACTTGCGCCTGGTGAATCTGTTTCTTAGCTGGTCTGCACCTGGATCTGGTGACAGGTCACCACGTGGGCCTCACCTGGACTTGGTGAATCATGTTGCCACCTGCGCCTCACCTGGACCTTGTGACTGCGGTCCCTCCTGGACCTCACCTGGATCTGGTGGCTCTGGTTCCCATATGGGGCTCTCCTGGACCTGGTTCCTGTGGTCTCCATCTGGCCTCACCTGGAACACAATGACTCTGATCCATATTTGGGCCTCTCCTGGACCTGTTGACTCTGGTCCTTACCTGGGCATCATTGGGACCTGGACACTCTCTTATATACCTGGGCCTCACCAGGACTTGGTGACTGTGGTCCCACCTGGGCCTCACCTGGACGGGGTGACAGGTTCCCACAGGGACATCACCTGGACCTGGTGACTCAGGTCCTCATATGGGCATCTTGGGACCTGGTTTCACAGTTCCACATCGGGGCCTCACCTGGACCTAGTGATTCTCGGCCCCCTCAGGGCCTCACCCTGACTTGTGACACTGGTTCCCACATGGATATCACCAGAACCGGGTGACACACCCGGAGCTCGGGACACTGGTCCTCAGGTGGGCCTCAACAGGACCTGTGAATCTACTCCAAACTTAGGCTTCGTCTGGACCTTGTGACTCTTTTCCCAGCTGGCATCAATGGGACATGGTTACTCTGTTCCCCACCTGGGCCTCATCTTGACATGATAATTTGCTGCACACTTTGGCCTCAACTGGTCCTGATGACTCTCGTCCCCCAACCTAGGCCTCAATCTGGACTGGTGACTGTCGTCCCCAACTGGGTCTCAGCTGGACCTGGTGACTCCCGTTCCCACATGAACCACACCTGGACCTGGTAACTGTGGTGTTCTTTTAGACTCACATTTACCTTGTGACTCCCGTCCCCACTAGGGCCTCACCTGGATGTGGTGACTCTGGCCTGCATGCTGGCCTCACCTGGACCTGGTAACTCTGGTCCCTACCTCGACATCATCGGGACACGGTTCCTCTGCATGGCCTGCAGGTTGGCCTCAGCCGGACCTGGTGAGTGGGGTTGCCACCTGGGTCTCACCCATACCTGGTGACACAGGTCCCCACGTGGGCCTCACTTGGACCTGGTGAATCTGGTCCTTACCTGGTCCTCACCCGGACCTGGTAACCCTGGTCACCACCTGGGAATCACCTGGACCTGGTGAATATGGTCCCCATCTGGGCCTCACACAGTCCTGTTGACTTTCTTCCCCACCTGGACCTGATTGCTGTGGACACCTTCTTGGCCTCAACTGGAACTGGTGACTCTGATCCTAACTGGGCCTCACTCAGATCTGGTGACTCTGGTCCTCACCTGTGGAACAATATGACCTGGATACTCTGTTCCACACCTGAGCCTCACCTGGACATGATGACTCTGGATCCCCTCTGGTAATCAGCCTGACATGGTGACTCTGGTCCCCATCTGGATGTCACCTAGATCAGCTGAATCTGGTACCCCTCTAGGCCTCAACTAGACCTGGTGACTCAGGTCCTCAACAGGGCCTCAACGGAACCTAGTGAATATGCTCCCCACCTGCGCCTCATCTGGACTTGGTGACGCTGGTTCTATCTGGGCATCATTGGGACATGGTTACTCTGTTCCCCACTGGGACTGTCCTGATCCTGGTAACTCTGGTCCGGACTTTGGCCTCTTCTGTACCAAGTGACTCTGGCTCCACCTGGGCCACACCTTTAACTGGTGACTCTGATCCTAAGCATGGCCTCAACTGACTTTCTGACTGTGGTTCCCATCGGGACCTCACCTGGACCTCTTGTCTCTGGTCCCACCTGGGCCTCACCAGGGCCTGGTGTCTCTGGTACCCACCTGGTAGAATCAGGACATGGTTACACTGTTCACTAACAGTGACCCAGCCGGACCTATTAACTCTGGTCTTCACCTGGGCCACACCTGGACATGGTGACACTGGTTCCCACCTGGGTCTCACCTGGACATGGTCACTCGGATCCCCACCTGGTCCTTACCTGTAACTGGTGATTCGTGTTCCCACATGGACATCATGTGGACCTGGTGGCTGCAGTGTTTCTAGCTTCTCATGTACCTCGCGACGCTGGTCCCCACCAGGGCCTCACCAGGACCTGGTCAGTGTGGTTGCCACCTGCATCTCACCTGCACCTGGTGATTCTGGTCTGCACCTGAGACTACCCTGGATCTAGTGACTGTGGTCCCCACCTGGGCTTCACCGGGATTTGGGGACTCCGGTCCCCATCTTGGCCTCACCTGGCCCTGTTGACCATGGTCCTAAACTGGGCAAAATCGGGACGCGGTGACTGTGTTCCACAACTGGAACTCACCTGGACCACGTGACTCTGGTTCCCCTCTGGGTCTCACCGTGCCCTAGTGACTGTGAAACACACTTTGGCCTGACGTGGACCTGCTGACCCTGGTTGGAAGCTGCGCCTGACCTGAACTGTTGACTCTGCTTCTTTCAAGGGCTTCCCCTGTACCTGGTGATCCTGGTCTCCACCGGGCCTCACCTGGACGTGGTGACTCTTGTCACAACTGGGGACTCACCTGGACCTGCTTACTGGTTCCACACCTGGGCCTCAATAGACCTGTTGACCATGGTCCCCAAGCCGGCCTCACATGGACCTGTTGCCTCTGATCCCCACCGGGGCCTCACGTGTACCTGGTAACTCTGGTCCTCACCTGGGCCTCATCTGGACCTAGTGACTCTGGTCCCCACCTGGGCTTCACATGGATCTGGTGACTCTGGTCCCCACATGGACTTCACCTGTATCTGGTGACTCTGGTACCCACCTGGACCTCTCCTGGACCTGGTGACTCTCTTTCCAACATGGAGCTCACCTGGATCCGGTGACTCTGGTCCTCAGTTTGGCCTCACCTGGACCTGGTGTCTCTTGTCCCCACTTTCACCTAACTCAGAACTGCTGAATCTTCTCCCACCTAGGCCGCCCCCAGACCTGGTGACTCTTGTCCCCAGCTATGCCTCAATTCGACCTGTTGAATCTGGTCCTCACGTGGGCCTCCCATGGACCTGGTACTCAGCTGGATAGAGTGGCTCTGGTTCCCACAAGGGGCTCACCTGATACTGCTGACTGTGATCTTAGTCTATGCCACACCAGGACCTGGTGATTCTGTTCCCCTTCTGGGCCTGCATGGCTCTAGTGACTCTGGTCTTCACCCAGGCATCATTGGGACCTGGATACTCTATTCCACACCTGGGCCTCACTTTGACTAGGGATCGCTGGTTCTATTCTGGGCCTCAAATTAACTGGTTTCTCAGGTTCCCCCTCTGAGCCTCACCCTTACCTGGTGACTCTGGACACCCTTTGGGCTTCACTTGGGCCTGGTGAATCTGGTCCTTAGCTGGTCCGCACCAGGATGTGGTGACTGGTCACCACCTGGGCCTCACCTGTACTTGGTGAATCCTGTTGCCACCTGCGCCTCACCTGCACCTTCTGACTGTGGTCCCACCTGGACCTCACCTGGATCTGGTGGCTCTGGTTAACATATGGGGCTCTCCTGGACCTGCTGCCTGTGGTCTCCATCTTTCCTCACCTGGAACACAATGACTCTGATCCATATTTGGGCCTCTCATGGACCTGTTGACTCTGGTCCTTACCTGGAAATCATTGGGAGCTGGATACTCTCTTATATACTTGGGCCTCACCTGGACCTGGTGACTGTGGTCCCACCTGGGCCTCACCTGGACGAGGTGACTTGTTCCCACAGGAACCTCACCTGGACCTGGTGACTCAGGTCATCATATGGGCATCATGGGACCTTGTTTCTCAGTTCCACATCGGGGACTCACCTGGACCTAGTGATTCTCATCTCCCTCTGGGCCTCACCCTGACGTGGTGACTCTGGTCCCCACCTGGACGTCACCAGAACCGGGTGACTCTGGTCCCCCTCTGGGACTCACCCGGAGCTGGGGACACTGGTCCTCAACTGGGCCTCAACAGGACCTGGTGAATCTACTCCTCACTTAAGGCCTCGTCTGGACCTTGTGACTCTTTTCCCACCTGGCATCAATGAGACATGGTTACTCTGTTCCCCACCTAGGTCTCAACTGGACGTGATAGCTTTTCTCCACACTTTGGCCTCAACTGGTCCTGATGACCCTGGTCCCCCCACCTAGGCCTCAATCTGGACCTGGTGACTGTGGTCCCCAACTGGGTCTCACCTGGACCTGGGGACTCTCGTTCCCACATGAACCACACCTGGACCTGGTGACTGTGGTGTTCCTGTAGACTCACATTTACCCATTGACTCCGGTCCCCACTAGGGCCTCACCCGGATCTGGTGACTCTGGCCTGCAGGTTGGCCTCACCTGGACCTGGTGAGTGGGGTTGCCATGTGGGCCTCACCCATACCTGGTGACTCAGGTCCCCACGTGGGCCTCTTGGACCTGGTGAATCTGGTCCTTACCTGGTCCTCTCCCAGACCCGGGGACTCTGGTCACCACCTGGGCCTCACCTGGACCTGGTGAATCTGGTCCCCATCTGGGCCTCACCCAGGCATGGTGACTTTGTTCCCCACCTGGATCTGATTGCTGTCGACTCTTTCTTGGCCTCACCTGGAACTGGTGAATCTGATCCTATCTGCGCGTCTCCCAGACCTGGTGACTCTGGTCCTCACCTGGGCATTACTGGTACCTGGTGACTCTGTTCCACACCTTAGGCTCACCTGGACATGATGACTCTGGAACCTCTCTGGGCCTCACCCTGACATGGTGACTCTGGTCCCCATCTGGATGTCGCTTAGACCAGGTGAATCTGTTACCCCTCTAGGGCTCAAATAGACCTGGTGACACTGGTCCTCAACTGGGTGTCACCGAGACCTAGTGAATATGCTCCCCACCTGCGCCTCATCTGGACCTGTTGACGCTGGGTCTACCTGGGCATCATCGGGACATGGTTACTCTGTTCCCCACTGGGACTGACCTGATTCTGGTAACTCTGGTCCTGACTTTGGCCTCTTCTGTACCAGGTGACTCTGCTTCCACCTTGGCCTCACCTGTAACTGGTGACTCTGATCCAAAGCATGGCCTCTCCTGACCTGGTGACTGTGGTTTCCATCGGACCTCACCTGGACCTCATGTCTCAGGTCCCACCTGGGCCTCACCGGAACCTGGTGTCTCTGGTACCCACCTGGGTAGCATCAGGATATTGTTACACTGTTCACTAACAGTGACCCAGCCGGACCTATTAACTCTGGTCTTCACCTGGGCCACACCTGGACATGGTGACACTGGTTCCCACCTGGGTCTCACCTGGAAATGGTGAGTCAGATACCCACCTGGTCGTAACCTGTAACTGTTGATTCTCCTTCCCACATGGACATCATGTGGACCTGGTGGCTGCGGTGTTTCTAGTTTGTCATGTACCTTGTGACTCTGGTCCCCACCAGGGCCTCACCGAGACCTGGTGAGTGTGGTTGCCACCTGCACCTCACCTGGACTTTGCTGATTTTTGTCTGCCCCTGAGACTACCCTGGATCTGGTGACTGTGGTCCCCACCTGGGCTTCACCTGGATTTGGGGACTCCGGTCCCCATCTGGGCCTCACCTGGCCCTGATGACCATGGTCCTCAACTGGGCACAATTGGGACCCGGTGACTCTGTTCCACAACTGGAACTCACCTGGACCATGTGACTCTAGTCCCCCTCTGGGTCTCACCGTGCTCTAGTGACTGTGAATCCAACTTTGGCCTGACTTGGACCTGCTGACGCGGGTTGCCACCTGCGCCTGACCTCGAACTGTTGACTCTGGTTCTTTCAAGGGCCTCCCCCGTACCTGGTGATGCTGGTCCCCACCTGAGCCTCACCTCACGTGGTGACTCTTGTCAACACCAGGGACTCACCTGGACCTGCTTACTGTGTTCCACACCTGGCCTCAAGTAGACGTGTTGACCATGGTCCCCAAGGCGGCCCCACATGTACCTGTTGCCTCTGATCCCCACCGGGGCCTCACGTGTACCTGGTAACTCTGGTCCTCACCTGGGCCTCATCTGGACCTAGTGACTCTGGTCCCCACCTGGGCTTCACCTGGATCTGGTGACTCTGGTCCACACCTGGACCTCACCTGTATCTGGTGACACTGGTCCTCAATTTGCCCTCACCCAGACCTGGTGACACTTGTCCCCAGCTATGCTCAATTCGACCTGATGAATCTGGTCCTCAGGTGGGCCTCACATGGATCTGGGACTCAGCTGGTTAGAGTGGCTCTTGTTCCCACAAGGATCTCACCTGATACTAGTGACTTTGGTCTTATTGTATGCCTCACCAGGACCTAGTGATTCTGTTCCCCATCTGGGCCTGCATGGGCCTAGTGACTCTGGTCCTGACCCAGGCATCATTGGGACCTGGATACTCTCTTATATACCTGGGCCTCACCTGGATCTGGTGACACTGGCCTGCAGATTGGCCTCACCTGGACTTTGTTAGTGGGATGCCACGTGGGCCTTACCCATACCTGGTGACTCAGGTCCCCACGTGGGCCTCTTGGACCTGGTGAATCTGGTCCTTACCTGGTCTTCTCCCCGACCCGGGGAATCTGGTCACAACCTGGGCCTCACCTGGACCTGGTGAATCTGGCCCCCATCTGGGCCTAACCCAGTCCTGGTGACTATGTTCCTCACCTGGACCTGATTGCTCTGGACTCTTTCTTGGCCTAACCTGGAACTGGTGACTCTGATCCTATCTGTGGTTCACCCAGACCTGTTGACTCTGGTCCTCACCTGGGCATCATTGGTACCTGGTTACTCTGTTCCACACCTGAGCCTAACCTGGACATGATGTCTCTGGGACCTCTCTGGGTCTCACCCTGACCTGGTGATCTGATCCCCATCTGGATGTCACCTGGACCAGGTGATTCTGGTACCCCTCTAGGCCTCAACCAGTTCTGGTGACTCTTGTCCTCAACTGGGCCTCACCTGGACCTAGTGAATATGCTCCATCTGGGCCTCATTTGGACCTGGTGACTCTAGTCACTCACTGGGCATCATCGGGAAATTGTTCCACTGCATGGCCTGCTGGTTGGCCTCACCTGGACCTGGTAACTCTGGTCCCTACCTGGGCATCATCGGGACATGGTTCCTCTGCATGGCCTGCAGGTTGGCCTCAACTTGACCTGGTGAGTGGGGTTCCCACGTGGGTCTTACCCATGCCTGGTGACACAGGTCCCCACGTGGGCCTCACTTGGATCTGGTGAATGTGGTCCTTACCTAGTCCTCACCCGGAACTGGTAAATCTGGGGTCCACCTGGGCATCACCTATTCCTGGTGACTTTGTTCCCCACCTGGACCTGATTGCTGTGGACACCTTCTTGGCCTCACCTGGAAGTGGTAATTCTGATCCTAACTGGGCCTCTCCCAGATCTGGTGACTCTGGTCCTCACCTGTGGACCATTATGACCTGGATACTCTGTTCCACACCTGAGCCTCACCTGGACATGATGACTCTGGATCCCCTCTGGGCCTCACCCTGACATGGTTACTCTGTTCCCCAACTGGATGTCACCTAACCAGGTGAATCTGGTACCCCTCTAGGCCTCAACCAAACCTGGTGACTCTAGTCCTCAACTGGGTCTGCCCGGGACCTAGTGAATATGCTCCCCAACTGCGCCTCATCTGGACATGATGACTCTGGTTCTACGTGGGCATCATCGGGACATGGTTACTCTATTCCCCACTGGGAGTGACCTGATCCTTGTAACACTGGTCTGACTTTGGCATTTTCTGTACCAGGTGACTCTGGCTCCACCTGGGCCTCACCTGTAACTGGTGACTCTTATCCTTTTTTAAATTTTTTTTTAATTTTTTATTTATTTATGATAGGCACACAGTGAGAGAGAGAGAGGCAGAGACACAGGCAGAGGGAGAAGCAGGCTCCATGCACCGGGAGCCTGACGTGGGATTCGATCCCGGGTCTCCAGGATCGCGCCCTGGGCCAAAGGCAGGCGCCAAACCGCTGCGCCACCCAGGGATCCCATTTTTTTTTTAAATTTTTTTTTTCATTTTTTATTTATTTATGATAGGCACACAGTGAGAGAGAGAGAGGCAGAGACACAGGCAGAGGGAGAAGCAGGCTCCATGCACCGGGAGCCTGACGTTGGATTCGATCCCGGGTCTCCAGGATCTGGTGACTCTTATCCTAAGCATGTCCTCACCTGACTTGGTGACTCTGGTCCCCATTAGGATGTAACCTGGACCAGGTGATTCTGGTACCCCTCTAGGCCTCAACCAGTTCTGGTGACTCTGGTCCTCAATTGGCTTCACCTGGACCTAGTGAATATGCTCCATCTGGGCCTCATTTGGACCTGGTGACTGTCGTCCCTGCCTGGGCATCATCGGGACATGGTTCCGCACATGGCCTGCAGGTTGGCCTCACCTGGACCTGGTGAGTGGGATTGCCACCTGTGGCTAACCCATACCTGGTGACTCAGGTCCCCACGTGGGCCTCTTGGACCTGGTGAATCTGGTCCTTACCTCTTCTTCTCCCAACCTGGGTACTCTGGTCATCACCTGGGCCTCACTTGGACAAGGTGAACTGGTCCCCATCTGGGCCTCACCCAGTCCTGGTTACTTTGTTCCCCACCTGGAACTGATTGCTGTGGACTCTTTCTTTGCCTCACTTGGAACTGGTGACTCTGATCCTATCTGCGCGTCACCCAGATCTGGTGACTCTGGTCCTCATCTGGGCATCATTGGTACCTGGTGACTCAGTTCCACACCTGAACCTCACCTGGACATGATGACTCTGGAACCTCTCTGGGCCTCACCCTGTCCTGGTGACTCTGGTCCCCGTCTGGATGTCACCTTGACCAGGTGATTCTGGTACCCCTCTGAGCCTCAACCAGATCTGGTGACTCTGGTCCTCTACTGGGCCTCACCTGGACCTAGTGAATATGCTCAATCTGGGCCTCATTTGGACCTGGTGACTCTGGTCCCTACCTGGGCATCATCGGGACATGGTTCCACTGCATGGCCTGCAGGTTGGCATCACCTGGACCTGGTAACTCTGGTTCCTACATGTACATCATCGGGACACGGTTCCTCTGCATGGCGCGAAGGATGGCCTCTCCTGGACCTGGTGAGTTTGGTTGCAACCTGTGCCCCACCCGTACCTGGGGACACAGGTCCCTGCTTGGGCCTCTTGGACCTGGTGAATCTGGTCCTTAACTGGTCGTCTCCCAGCCCCAGGTTCTCTGGTCACCACCTGGGCCTCACCTGGACCTGGTGAATCTGGTCACCATCTGGGCCTCACCCAGTCCTGGTGACTTTGTTCCCCACCTGAATCTGATTGCTGTGGACTCTTTCTTGGCCTCACCGGGAACTGGTGACTCTGATCCTATCTGCGCATTACCCAGACCTGGTGACTCTGCTCCTCACCTGGGCATCTTTGGTACCTGGTGACTCTGTTCCACACCTGAGCCTCACCTGGACATGATGACTCTGGAACCTCTCTGGGCCTCATCCTGACCTGGTGACTCTGGTCCCCATCTGGATGTCACCTGGACCAGGTGATTCTGGTACCCCTCTAGGCCTCAACCAGGTCCTGTGACTCTGGTCCTCCATTGGACCTCACCTGGACCTAGTGAATATGCTCCATCTGGATCTCATTGGACCTGATGATTCTGATCCCTACCTGGGCATCATCGGGACATGGTTCCACTGCATGGAATTCAGGTTGGCCTCACCTGGACCTGTTAACTCTGGTCCCTACCTGGGCATCATCGGGACATGGTTCCACTGCATGGCCTGCAGGTTGGCCTCACCTGGACCTGGTAACTCTAGTCCCTACCTGGGCATCATCGGGACATATTTCCTCTGCTTGGCCTGCAGGTTGGCCTCACCTGGACCTGGTGAGTGGGGTTGCCACCTGGGCCTCACTCATACCTGGTGACAAAGGCCCCACGTGGGCCTCACTTGGACCTGGTGAATCTGGTCTTACCTGGTGGTCACCCGGAACTGGTAACTCTGGTCACCACATGGGAATCACCTGGGCCTGGTGAATCTGGTCCCCATCTGGGCCTCACCCAGTACTGTTGACTTTCTTCCCCACCTGGACCTGATTGCTGTGGACTCCTTCTTGGCTAACCTGGAACTGCTGACTCTGATGCTAACTGGGCCTCACCCAGATCTGGTGACTCTGGTCCTCACCTGTGGACCATTATGACCTGGATACTCTGTTCCACACCTGAGCCTCACCTGGATATGTTGACTCTGGATCCCCTCTGGGCCTCAGCCTGACATGGGGACTCCGGACCCCATCTGGATGTCACCAGACCAGGTAAATATGGTACCCCTCTAGGTCTCACCTAGACCTGGTGACTCTGGTCCTCAACTGGGCCTCAACGGGACCTAGTGAACATGCTCCCCACCTGCGCCACATCTGGGTCTGGTGACTCTGGTTCTACCTTGGCATCATCGGGACATGGTTACTCTATTCCCACTTGGAGTGACCTGATCCTGGTAACTCTGGTCCTGACTTTGGCCTCTTCTGTTCCAGGTGACTCTGGCTCCACATGGGCCTCACCTGTAACTGGTGACTCTGATCCTAAGCATGGCCTCACCTGACCTGGTGACTGTGGTTCCCATCGGGACCTCACCTGGACTTCATGTCTCTGGTCCCACTTAGGCCTCACCAGGATCTGTTGTCTCTGCCACCCACCTGGGTAGCATCAGGATATGGTTACACTGTTCACTAACAGTGACCCAGCCGGACCTATTAACTCTGATCTTCACCTGGGCCACACCTGGACATGGTGACACTTTTTCCCACGTTTGTCTCACCTGGACCTGGTGAGTCGGATCCCCACCTCGTCCTCACCTGTAACTGGTGATTCTCGTTCCCACATGGAGATCATGTGGACCTGTTGGCCGCAGTGTTTCTAGCATCTTTTTTTAAATTTTTATTTATTTATGATAGTCACAGAGAGAGAGAGAGAGACAGAGACACAGGCAGAGGGAGAAGCAGGCTCCATGCACCGGGAGCCCGACGTGGGATTCGATCCCCGGTCTCCAGGATCGCGCCCTGGGCCAAAGGCAGGCGCCAAACCGCTGCGCCACCCAGGGATCCCATGTGTTTCTAGCTTCTCATGTACCTCGTGACTCGGGTCCCCACCAGTGCCTCACCGGGACCTGGTGAGTTTGGTTGCCACCTGCACCACACCTGGACCTGGTGATTCTGGTCTGCACCTGACACTACCCTGGATCTTGTGATTGTGGTCCCCACCTGTGCTTCACCTGGATTTCGAGACTCCGGTCCCCACCTCGGCCTCACCTGGCCCTGTTGACCATGGTCCTCAACTGGGCAAAATTGGGACCTGGTGACTGTGTTTCACAACTGGACCTCACCTGGACCAGGTGACTATGCTCCCCCTCTGGGTCTCACCGTGCCCTAGTGACTGTGAATTCCACTTTGGCTTGACTTGGACCTGCTGACCCTGGTTGCCACCTGCGTCTAACCTCGAACTGTTGACTCTGGTTCTTTCAAGGGCCTCCCCTGTACCTGGTGATCCTGCTCCCACCTGGGACTCACCTGGACGTGGTGACCCTTGTAACCACGGGGGACTCACCTGGACCTGCTTACTGTGTTCCACACCTGGGTCTCAAGTGGACCTGTTGATCATGGTCCCCAAGCCGGCCTCACATGGACCTGTTGCCTCTGATCCCCACCGGATCCTCACGTGTACCTGGTAACTCTGGTCCTCACCTGGGCCTCATCTGCACCTAGTGACTCTGGTCCCCACCTGGGCTTCACCTCGATCTGGGGACTCTGGTACCCACCTGGACTTCACCTGGATCTAGTGACTCTGGTTCCCACCTGGACCTCTCCTGGACCTGGTGACTCTCTTTCCAACATGGACCTCACCTGGATCTGGTGACTCTTGTACTCAGTTTGGCCTCACCTGGACCTGGTGTCTCTCGTCCCCACTTTGACCTAACTCAGAACTGCTGAATCTTTCCCCACCTAGGCCGCACACAGACCTGGTGACACTTGTCCCCAGCTATGCCTCAATTCGACCTGGTGAATCTGGTCCTCACGTGGGCTTCACATGGACCTGGGACTCAGCTGGATAGAGTGGCTCTGGTTCCCACAAGGGGCTCACCTCATACTGGTGACTGTGGTCTTTTTCTGTGACTCACCAGGACCTAGTGATTCTGTTCCCCATCTGGGCCTGCATGGCCCTAGTGACTCTGGTCCTGACCCAGGCATCATTCGGAACTGGATACTCTATTCCACACCTGGGCCTCACTTTGACCACGGACCACTGGTCCCATTCTGGGCCTCAAACTAAACTGGTTACTCTGGTTCCCCTTCTGGGCCTCACCCTTACCTGGTAAATCTGGTCACCCCTTGGGCTTCACTTGGGCCTGGTGAATCTGGTACTTAGCTGGTCCGCACATGGATCTGGTGACTGTTCGCCACCTGGGCCTCACATGGACTTGGTGAATCCTGTTGCCACCTGCACCTCACCGGGACCTTCTGACTCTTTTCCCACCTGGCATCAATGGGACATCGTTACTCTGTTCCCCACCCGGGCCTCACCTGGACATGATAACTTTGCTCCACACTTTGGCCTCAACTGGTCCTGATGACGCTGGTCCCCCCACCTAGCCCTCAATCTGGACCTGGTGACTGTGGTCCCCACCTCTTTCTCACCTGGACCTGGTGTCTCTCGTTCCCACATGAACCACACCTGGACCTGGTGATGGTGGTGTTCTTGAAGACGCACATTTACCTGGTGACTCCGGTCCCCACTAGGGCCTCACCTGGATCTGGTGACTCTGGCCTGAAGGTTGTCCTCACCTGGACCTGGTGAATGGGGTTGCCACCCCATACCTGGTGACTCAGTTCCACACGTGGGCCTCTTGGACCTGTTAATCTGGTCGTTAACTGGTCCTCTCCCAGACCCGGGGACTCTGGTGTCCAACTGGGCCTCATCTGGACCTGTGAAACTGGTCCCCATCTGGGCCTCACCCAGTCCTGGTGAATTTGTTCCCCATCTGAATCTGATTGCTGTGGACTCTTTCTTGGCCTCACCGGGAACTGGTGACTCTGATCCTATCTGCGCGTCACCCAGACCTGGTGACTCTGGTCCTCACCTGGGCATCATTGGTACCTGGTGACTCTGTTCCACTCCAGAGCCTCACCTGCACATGATGACTCTGGAACCCCTCTGGGCCTCACCCTGACCTGGTGATTCTGGTCCCCATCTGGATGTCACCTGGACCAGGTGTATCTGGTACCCCTCTAGGCCACAACCAGATCTGCTGACTCTGGTTCTCAACTGGGCCTCACCTGGACCTAGTGAATATGCTCCATCTGGGCCTCATTTGGACCTGGTGACTCTGGTCACTACCTGGGCATCATCGGGACATGGTTCCACTGCATGACCTGCAGGTTGGCCTCACCTGGACCTGGTAACTCTGGTCCCTACCTGGGCATCATCGGGACATGGTTCCACACATGGCCTGCAGTTTGGCCTCACCTGGACCCGGTAACTCTAGTTGCTACCTGGGCATCATCGGGACATGGTTCCTATGCATGGCCTGCAGGTTGGGCTCACCTGGACCTGGTGAGTGGCGTTGTCACCTTGGCCTCACCCATGCCTGGTGACACAGGTCCCCACGTGGGCCTCATTTGGACCTGGTGAATCTGGTCCTTACCTGGTCCTCACCCGAAACTCCTAAATCGGGTCACCACCTGGGAATCATCTGAACCTGGTTAATCTGGTCCCCATCTGGTCCTCATCTAATCCTGGTGACTAAGTCACCCCACCTGGACCTGATTGCTGTGGACTCCTTCTTGGCCTCACCTGGACCTGGTGACTCTGATCCTAAGCATGGCCTCACCTGACCTGGTGACTGTTGTTCCCATCAGGACTTCACCCGGACCTCATGTATCTGGTCCCACCTGGGCCTCACCAGGACCTGGTGTCTCTCGTACCCACCTGGGTAGCATTAGGATATGGTTACACTGTTCACTAACAGTGACCCAGCAGGACCTATTAACTCTGGTCTTCACCTGGGCCACACCTGGACATGGTGACACTGGTTCCCACCTGGGTCTCACCTGGACATGGTGAGTCGGATCCCCACCTGGTCCTCATTTGTAACTGGTGATTCTCGTTCCCACATGGACATCATGTGGACCTGGTGGCGGCAGTGTTTCTAGCTTCTCATGTACCTCGTGACTCTGGTCCCCACCAAGGACTCACCGGGACCTGGTGTGTGTGGTTGCCACCTCCGCCTCACCTGGACCTGGTGATTCTGGTCTGCACCTGAGACTACCCTGGATCTGGTGACTGTGGTCACCACCTGGGCTTCACCTGGATTTCGGGCTCTGGTTCCCATCTGGGCCTCACCTGGCCCTGTTGACCATGGTCCTCAACTGGGCAAAATTGGGACCCAGTGACTGTAATCCACAACTGGACCTCACCTGGACCAGGTGACTCTGGTCCCCCTCTGGGTCTCACCGTGCAGTAGGGACTGTGAACCCCACTTTGGCTTGACTGGGACCTGCTGACCCTGGTTGGAACCTGCGCTTGACGTCAAACTGTTGACTCTGGTTCTTTCAAGGGCCTCCCCAGTACCTGGTGATCCTGGTCCCCACCGGGCGTCGCCTTGCCTGGACATGGTGACTCTTGTCACCACTGGGGACTCACCTGGACCTGCTTACTGTATTCCACACCTGGGCCTCAATAGACCTGTTGACCATGGTCCCCAAGCCGGCCTCACATGAACCTGTTGCCTTGATCCCCACCGGGGCCTCACGTGTACCTGGTTACTCTGGTCCTCACCTGGGCATCATTGGTCCTGGTGACTCTGTTCCACACCTGAGGCTCCCCTGGACATGATGACTCTGGAACTACTCTGGCTATTAACCTAACGTAGTGACTCTGGTCCCCATATGGATGTCACCTGGTCCAGGGGATTATGGTACCCGTCTGGGCCTCAACAAGGTCTGGTGACTCTGGTCCTCAACTGGGCCTCACCTGGACCTAGTGAATATGCTCCATCTGGGCCTCATTTGGATCTGGTGACTCTGGTCACTACCTCGGCATCATCGGGACATGGTTCCACTGCATGACCTGCAGGTTGGCCTTACCTGGACCTGGTAACTCTGGTCCCTACCTGGGCATCATCGGGACATGGTTCCACTGCATGGCCTGTAGGTTGGCCTCACCTGGACCTGGTAACTCTCGTCCCTACCTGGGCATCATTGGGACTTGGTTCCTCTGCATGACCTGCAGGTTGGCCTCACCTGGACCTGGTGAGTGGGTTTGTCACCTGGGCCTCACCCTTGCCTAGGGACACAGGTCCCCACGTGGGCCTCACTTGGACCTGGGGAATCTGGTCCTTACCTGGTGGTCACCCGGAACTGGTAACTCTGGTCACCACATGGGAATCACCTGGGCCTGGTGAATCTGGTTCCCATCTGGGCCTCACCCAGTCCTGTTGACTTTCTTCCCCACCTGGACCTGATTGCTGTGGACTCCTTCTTGGCTAACCTGGAACTGCTGACTCTGATGCTAACTGGGCCTCACCCAGATCTGGTGATTCTGGTCCTCACCTGTGGACCATTATGACCTGGATACTCTGTTCCACACCTGAGCCTCACCTGGATATGATGACTCTGGATCCCCTCTGGGCCTCAGCCTGACATGGGGACTCTGGTCCCCATCTGGATGTCACTAGACCAGGTGAATCTGGTACCCCTCTAGGCCTCACCTAGACCTGGTGACTTTGGTCCTCAACTGGGCCTCAACGGGACCTAGTGAACATGCTCCCCACCTGCGCCACATCTGGGCCTGGTGACTCTGGTTCTACCAAGGCATCACCGGGACATGATTACTCTATTCCCACTTGGAGTGACCTGATCCTGGTAACTCTGGTCCTGACTTTGGCCTCTTCTGTACCAGGTGACTCTGGCTCCACCTGGGCCTCACCTGGAACTGGTGACTCTGATCCTAAGCATGGCCTCACCTGACCGGGTGACTGTGGTTCCCATCGGGACCTCACCTGGACCTCATGTCTCTGGTCCCACTTGGGCCTCACCAGGACCTGGTGTCTCTGCTACCCACCTGGGTAGCATCAGGATATGGTTATACTGTTCACTAACAGTGACCCAGCCGGACCTATTAACTCTGGTCTTAACCTGGGCCACACCTGGACATGGTGACACTGGTTCCCACCTGGGTCTCACCTGGACATGGTGAGTCGGATCCCCACCTGGTCCTCACCTGTAACTGGTGATTCTCGTTCCCACATGGAGATCATGTGGACCTGTTGGCCGCAGTGTTTCTAGCATCTTTTTTTTTAATTTGTATTTATTTATGATAGTCACAGAGAGAGAGAGAGGCAGAGACACAGGCAGAGGGAGAAGCAGGCTCCATGCACCGGGAGCCCGACGTGGGATTCGACCCCCGGTCTCCAGGATCGCGCCCTGGTCCAAAGGCAGGCGCCAAACCGCTGCGCCACCCAGGGATCCCATGTGTTTCTAGCTTCTCATGTACCTCGTGACTTCTCATGTATCCCACCAGTGCCTTACCGGGACCTGGTGAGTTTGGTTGCCACCTGCACCACACCTGGACCTGGTGATTCTGGTCTGCACCTGAGACTACCCTGGATCTGGTGACTGTGGTCCCCACCTGGGCTTCACCTGGATTTCGGGACTCTGGTCCCCATCTGGGCCTCACCTGGCCCTGTTGACCATGGTCCTCAACTGGGCAAAATTGGGACCTGGTGACTGTGTTCCACAACTGAACCTCACCTGGACCAGGTGACTATGCTCCCCCTCTGGGTCTCACCGTGCCCTAGTGAATGTGAAGTCCCCTTTGGCTTGACTTGGACCTGCTGACCCTGGTTGCCACCTGCGCCTGAACTCGAACTGTTGACTCTGGTTCTTTCAAGGGCCTCCCCTGTACCTGGTGATCCTGGTCCCCACCTGGACCTCACCTGGAAGTGGTGACTCTTGTCACCACCGGGGACTCACCTGGACCTGCTTACTGTATTCCACACATGGGCCTCAATAGACCTGTTGACCATGGTCCCCAAGCCGGCCTCACATGAACCTGTTGCCTCTGATCCACACCGGGGCCTCACGTGTACCTGGTAACTCTGGTCCTCACCTGGGCCTCATCAGCACCTAGTGACTCTGGTCCCCACCTGGGCTTCACCTCGATCTGGGGACTCTGGTCCCCACCTAGACTTCACCTGGATCCAGTGACTCTGGTCCCCACATGAACCTCTCCTGGATCTGGTGACTCTCTTTCCAACATGGACCTCACCTGGATGTGGTGAATCTGGTACTCAGTTTGGCCTCACCTGGACCTGGTGTCTCTCGTCCGCACTTTGACCTAACTCAGAACTGCTGAATCTTGCCCTACCCAGGCCGCACCCAGACCTGGTGACTCTTGTCCTCAGCTATGCCTCAATTCGACCTGATGAATCTCGTCCTCACGTGGGCTTCACATGGACCTGGGACTCAGCTGGATAGAGTGGCTCTGGTTCCCACAAGGGGCTCACCTGATACTGGTGACTGTGGTCTTTTTCTATGCCTCACCAGGATCTAGTGATTCTGTTCCCCATCTGGGCCTGCATGGCCCTAGTGACTTTGGTCCTCACCCAGGCATCATTCGGACCTGGATACTCTATTCCTCACCTGGGCCTCACTTTGACCAGGGACCTCTGGTCCCATTCTGGGCCTCAAACTAAACTGGTTACTCTGGTTCCCACTCGGGGCCTCACCCTTACCTGGTAAATCTGGTCAGCCCTTGGGCTTCACTTGGGCCTGGGGAATCTGGTCCTTAGCTGGTCCTCACATGGATCTGGTGACTGGTCGCCACCTGGGTCTCACCTGGACTTGGTGAATCCTGTTGCCACCTGCGCCTCACCTGGACCTTGTGACTGTTGTCCCACCTGGACCTCACCTGGATCTGGTTCCTCTGGTTCCCATATGGGGCTCTCCTGAATCTGGTCCGTGTTGTCTCCATCTGGCCTCACCTGTAACACAATGACTCTGATCCATATTTGGGCCTCTCCTGGACCTGATGATGCTGGTCCTTACCTGGGCATCACTGGGACCTGGATACACTCTTATATACCTGGGCCTCACCTGGATCTGGTGACTGTGGTCCCACCTGGGCCTTACCTGGACGAGGTGACTGGTTCCCACAGGGACCTCACCTGGACCTGATGACTCAGGTCCTCATATGGCATCATGGGACCTGGTTTCTCAGTTCCACATCGGGGCCACACCTGGACCTAGTGATTCTCGTCCCCCTCTGGGCCTCACCCTGACGTGGTGACTCTGGTCACCCCTGGATATCACCAGAACCGGGTGACTCTGGTCCCCCTCTAGGACTCTCCCGGAGCTGGGGACACTGGTCCTCAGCTGGGCCTCAACAGGACCTGGTGAATCTACTCCTCACTTAGGTCTCGTCTGGACCTTGTGACTCTTTTCCCACCTGGCATCAATGGGACATGGTTACACTGTTGCCCACCTGGGCCTCTCCTGGACATGATAACTTTGCTCCACACTTTGGCCTCAACTGGTCCTGATGAATCTTGTCCCCCCACCTAGACCTCAATCTGGACCTGGTGAGTGTGGTCCCCACCTGGGTCTCACCTGGACCTGGTGACTCTCGTTCCCACTTGAAACACACCTGGCCCTGTTGACTGTGGTGTTCTTGTAGACTCACATTTACCTGTGACTCCGGTCCCCACTAGGGCCTCACCTGGATCTGGTGACTCTGACCTGCAGGTTGGCCTCACCTGGACCTGGTGAGTCGGGTTGCCACATGGGCCTCACCCATACGTGTTGACTCAGGTCCACACGTGGGCTTCTTGGACCTGGTGAATCTGGTTAATATCTGGTCCTCTCCCAGACCCGGGGACTCTCGTCACCAACTGGGCCTCACCTGGATCTGGTGAATCTGGTCCCCATCTGGGTCTCACGCAGTCCTGGTGACTTTGTTCCCCACCTGGACCTGATTGCTGTGGACTCTTTCTTGGCCTCACCTGGAACTGGTGACTCTGATCATATCTGCGCGTCACCCAGACCTGGTGACTCTGGTCCTCACCTGGGCAACATTGGTACATGGTGACTCTGTTCTACACCTGAGCCTCACCTGGACATGATGACTCTGGAACCTCTCTGAGCCTCACCCTTCCCTGGTGACTCTGGTCTCCATCTGGATGTCACCTGGAACAGGGGATTCTCGTATTCCTCTAGGCCTCAACCAGATCTGGTGACTCTGGTCCTCAACTGGGCCTCACCTGGACCTAGTGAATATGCTCCATGTGGGCCTCATTTGGACCTGGTGACTCTGGTCCCTACCTGGGCATCATAGGGATATGGTTCCACTGCATGGCCTGCAGGTTGGCCTCACCTGGGCCTGGTAACTCTGGTCCCTACCTGGGCATCATCGGGACACGGTTCCTCTCCATCGCCTGCAGGTTGGCCTCACCTGGACCTGGTAACTCTGGTCCCTACATGGGCATCATCGGGACACGGTTCCTCTCCATCGCCTGCAGGTTGGCCTCACCTGGACCTGGTAAGTGGGGTTGCCAATTGTGCCTCACCCATACATGGTGACACAGGTTCCCACGTGGGCCTCACGTGGACCTGGTGAATCTGGTCCTTCCCTTGTCCTCACCCGGAACGGTAATTCTGGTCATCACCTGGGATCACCTGGACATTGTGATTCTGGTCCCCATTGGGCCTCATCCAGTCCAGGTGACTTTGTTCCCACCTGGACCTGATTGCTGTGTACTCCTTCTTGGCCCTCACCTGGAACTAGTGACTCTGATCCTAACTGGGCCTCACCCAGATCTGGTGACTCTGGTCCTCACCTGGGGACCATTATGACCTGGATACTCTTTTCCACACGTGAGCCTCACCTGGACATGATGACTCTGGATACCCTCTGGGTCTCAGCCTGACATGGTGACTCTGGTCCCCATCTGGATGTCACCTAGACCAGGTGAATCTGGTACCCCTCCAAGCCTCAACTAGACCTGGTGACTTGGTCCTCAACTTGGGCTAACCGGGACCTAGTGAATATGCTCCCACCTGCACCTCATCTGGACCTGGTAACTCTGGTTCTTCCTGGGCATCATCGGGACATGTTTACTCTGTTCCACACTGGGACTGACCTGATCCTGGTAACTCTGGTCCTGACTTTGGCCTCTTCTGTACCAGGTGACTCTGGCTCCACATGGGCCTCACCTGGAACTGGTGACTCTGATCCTATCTGCGCGTCACCCAGATTTGGTGACTCTGGAACTCACCTGGGCATCATTGGTACCTGATTACACTGTTCCACACCTGAGCCTCACCTGGACATGATGACTCTGGAACCTCTCTGGGCCTCACCCTGACCTGGTGACTCTGGTCCCCATCTGGATGTCACCTGGACCAGGGGATCTGGTACCCCTCTAGGCCTCAACCAGATATGGTGACTCGGGTCCTCAACTGGGCCTCATCTGGACCTAGTGTATATGATCCATCTTGGCCTCATTTGGACCTGGTTACTCTGGTCCATACCTGGGCATCATAGGGATATGGTTCCACAGCATGGCCTGCAGGTTGGTCTCACCTGGACATTGTAACTCTGGTCTCTACCTGGGCATTATCGGGACATGGTTGCACACATGCCCTGCAGGTTGGCATCACCTGCACCTGGTAATTCTAGTCCCTACCTGTGCATCATCGGGACATGGTTCCTCTGCATGGCCTGCAGGTTGGCATCACCTGGACCTGGTGAGTGGGGTTGTCACCTGTGCCTCACCCATGTCTGGTGACACAGGTCCCCACGTGGGCCTCACTTGGAACGGGTGAATCTGGTCCTTACCTTGTTCTCACCCGGAACTCGTAACTCTGGTCACCACCTGGGAATCACCTGGGCCTGGTGTTTCTGGTACCCATCTGGGCGTCATCCACTCCTGGTGACATTGTTCCCCACCTGGACCTGATTGCTGTGGACTCTTTCTTGGCCTCACCTGGAACTAGTGACTCTGATCCTATCTGCGCGTCACCCAGACCTGGTGACTCTGGTCCTCACCTGGACATGATGACTCTGGAACCTCTGTGGGTCTCACCCTAACCTGGTGACTCTGGTCCCCGTCTGGAACTCACCTGTATCTGGTGACTGTGGTCTCAGTTTGTCCTCACCTGGACTGGTGTCTATCGTCCCCACTTTGACCTAACTCAGAACTGCTGAATCTTGACCCACCTAGGCCGCACCTAGACCTGAGGACTCTTGTCTCCAGCGATGCCTCAATTCGACCTGATGAATCTGGTCCTTTCGTGGGCCTCACATGGACCTGGGACTCAGCGGGATAGAGTGGCTCTGGTTCCCACAAGGAGCTCCCCTGATACTGGTGACTGTGTTCTTATTCTATGCCTCACCAGGACCTAGTGATTCTGTTCCCCATCTGGGCTTTTATGGCCCTAGTGACTCTGGTCCTCACCCAGCATCATTGGGACCTGGATACTCTATTCCACACCTGGGCATCACTTTGTCCAGGGACCTCTGGTCCCAATCTGGGCCTCAAACTAAACTGGTTACTCTGGTTCCCACTCGGGGCCTCACCCTTACCTGGAAAATCTGGTCACCCCTTGGGTTACACTTGGGCCTGGTGAATCTGGTTCTTATCTGGTCCGCACCTGGATCTGGTGACAGGTCACCACGTGGGCCTCAACTGGACTTGGTGAATCATGTTGCCACCTGCGCCTCACCTGGACCTTGTGACTGTGGTCCCTCCTGGACCTCACCTGGATCTGGTGGCTCTGGTTCCCATATGGGGCTCTCCTGGACCTGGTTCCTGTGGTCTCCATATGGCCTCACCTGGAACACAATGACTCTGATCCATATTTGGGCCTCTCCTGGACCTGTTGACTCTAGTCCTTACCTGGGCATCATTGGGACCTGGATACTCTCTTATGTACCTGGGCCTCACCAGGACCTGGTGACTGTGGTCCCACCCGGGCCTCACCTGGACGGGGTGACTGGTTCCACAGGGACATCACCTCGACCTGGTGATGCAGTTCCTCATATGGGAATCTTGGGACCTGGTTTCACAGTTCCACATTGGGGCCTCACCTGGACCTAGTGATTCTCGTCCCCCACTGGGCCTCACCCTGACTTGTGACACTGGACCCCACCTGGATATCACCAGAACCGGGTGACACACCCGGAGCTGGGGACACTGGTCCTCAGCTGGGCCTCAACAGGACCTGATGAATCTACTCCAAACTTAGGCTTCGTCTGGACCTTGTGACTATTTTCCCACCTGGCATTATTGGGATATGGTTACTCTGTTCCCCATCTGGGCCTCACCTGGACATGATAACTTTGCTGCACACTTTGGCCTCAACTGGTCTTGATGACTCTCGTCCCCCAACCTAGGCCTCAATGTGGACCTGGTGACTGTCGTCCCCAACTGGGTCTCACCTGGAACTGGTGACTCTCGTTCCCACATGAACCACACCTGGTCCTGGTGACTGTGGTGTTCTTGTAGACTCACTTTTACCTGCCTTCTCCGGTGCCGACTACGGCCTCACGTGGATCTGGTGACTTTGACATGCAGGTTGGCCTAACCTGGACATGGTGAGTGGGGTTGCCACCTGGGCCTCACTCATACCTGGTGAGTCAGGTCCCCTCGTGGGCCTCTTAGACCTGGTATCTGGTCCTTACCTGGTCGTCTCCCAGCCCCGGGTTCTCTGGTCACCACCTGAGCCTACCTGGACATGGTGAATCTGATCCCCATCTGGGCCTCACCCAGGCCTGTTGAATTTGTTCCCCACCTGTATCTGATTGCTGTGGACTCTTTCTTCGCCTCACCTGGAACTGGTGACTCTGATCCTATCTGCACGTCACCGAGACCTGTTGACGCTGGTCCTCACCTGGGCATTTTTGGTACCTGGTGACTCTGTTCCACACCTGAGCCTCACCTGGACATGATGACTCTGGAACCTCTCTGGGCCTCATCCTGACCTGGTGACTCTGGTCCCATCTGGAAGTCACCTGGACCAGGTGATTCTCGTACCCCTCTAGACCTCAACCAATTCTGGTGTCTCTGGTCCTCCACTGGACCTCACCTGGACCTAGTGAATATGCTCCATCTGGGCCAAATTTGCACCTGGTGACTCTGTCACTACCTGGGCCTCATCGGGACATGGTTCCACTGCATGACTTGCAGGTTGGCCTCACCTGGACCTGGTAACTCTGGTCCCTACCTGGGCATAATCGGGACATGGTTCCACACATGCCTGCAGGTTGGCCTCACCTGGACCCGGTAACTCTAGTTCCTACCTGGGCATCATCGTGACATGGTTCCTCTGCATGGCCTGTAGGTTGGACTCACCTGGACCTGGTGAGTGGCGTTACCACCTTGGCCTCACCCATGCCTGGTGACACAGGTCCCCACGTGGGCCTCACTTGGACCTGGTGAATCTGGTCCTTACCTGGTCCTCTCCCGAAACTGCTAACTCGGTTAACCACCTGGGAATCACCTGAACCAGGTTAATTTGGTCCCCATCTGGTCCACATCCAATCCTGGTGAATTTGTCACCCCACCTGAACCTGATTGCTGTGGACTCTTTCTTGGACTACCTGGAACTGGTGACTCTGATCCTAAGTGGGCCTCACCCAGATCTGGTGACTCTGGTCCTCTCCTATGGACCATTATGACCTGGATACTCTGTTCCACACCTGAACCTCACCTGGACATGATGACTCTGGATCCCCTCAGGGCCTCACCATGACATGATGACTCTGGTCCCCATCCCGATGTCACCTAGACCAGGTGAATCTGGTATCCCTCTAGGCCTCAACTTGACCTGGTGACTCTGGTCCTCAACTGGGCCTCACGGGGACCTAGTGAATATTCTACCCACCTGCGCCTCGCTGGACCTGGTGACTCTGATTCTCCCTGGGCATCATTGGGACATGGTTACTGTATTACCCACTGGGACTGACCTGATCCTGGTAACTCTGGTCCTGACTTTGGCCTCTTCTGTACCAGGTGACTCTGGCTCCACCTGGGCCTCACCTGTACCTGGTAACTCTGATCCTAAGCATGGGCTCACCTGACCTGGTGACTGTGGTTCCCATCGGGACCTCACTTGGACCTCATGTCTCCGGTTACACCTGGGCCTCATCAGGACCTGGTGTCTCTGGTACCCACCTGGGTAGCATCAGGATATGGTTACACTGTTCACTAACACTCATCCAGGCGGACCTAATAACTCTGGTCTTCACCTGGGGCACACGAGGACATGGTGACACTGGTTACCACCTGGGTCTCATCTGGACATGGTGAGTCTGATCCCCACCTGGTCCTCACCTGTAACTGGTGATTTTCATTCCCACATGGACATCATGTGGACCTGGTGGCTGCAGTGTTTCTAGCTTCTCATGTACGTCGTGTCTCTGGTCCCCACCGGGGCCTCTCCGGGACCGGGTGAGTGTGGTTGCCACCTGCACCTCACCTGGACCTGGTGATTCTGGTCTGCACCTGAGACTACCCTGGATCTGGTGTCTGTGGTCTCCACCTGGGCTTAACCTGGATTTGGGGACTGCCGGTCCCCATCTGGACCTCACCTGGCCCTTTTGACCATGGTCCTCAACTGTGCAAAATTGGGACCCGGTGGCTGTGTTCCACAACTGGACCTCACCTGGACCAGGTGACTCTGGTCCCACTCTGGGTTTCACCGTGCCCTAGTGACTGTGAACCCCACTTTGGCCTTACTTGGACCTGCTGACCCTGGTTGCCACCTGCGCCTGACCTTGACTGTTGACTCTGGTTCTTTCAGGGGCCTTTTGAATCTGCTCCTCACATGGGCCTCACATGTACCTGCGACTCAGCTGGATAGAGTGGCTCTGGTTCCCACAAGGGGCTCACATGATACTGGTGACTGTGGTCCCACCTGGGCCTCACCTGGACGAGGTGACTGGTTCCCACAGGGACCTCACCTGGACCTGGTGACTCAGGTCCTCATATGGGCATCATGGGACCTGGTTTCTCAGTTCCACATCGGGACCTCACCTGGACCTAGTGATTCTCGTCACATTATGGTCCTCACCCTGACGTGGTGACTCTGGTCCCCAATTGGATATCACCAGAACCGGGTGACTCTCGTCCCCCTCTGGGACTCACCCGGAGCTGGGGACACTGGTCCTCAACTGGGCCTCAACAGGACCTGGTGAATCTGCTCCTCACTTAGGCCTCGTCTGGACCTTGTGGCTCTTATCCCACCTGGCATCAATGGGACATGGTTACTCTGTTCCCCACCTGGGCCTCACCTGGACATGATAACTTTGCTCCACATTTTGGTCTCGACTAGTCCTGATGACTCTGGTCCCCCGACCTAGGCGTCAATCTGGACATGATTGCTGTGGACTCCTTCTTTGCCTCAACTGGAACTGGTGAATCTGATCCAGATTGAGGATCACCAATCTGGGCCTCACCTGGCCCTGTCAACCATGGTCCTCAACTGCCAAAATTGGGACCCGGTGACTGTGTTCCACCCCTGGACCTCACCTGGACCTGGTGACTCTGGTCCCCCTCTGCGTCTCACCGTGCCCTAGTGACTGTGAACCCCACTTTGGCCTGACTTGGACCTGCTGACCCTGGTTGACACCTGCGCCTGTCCTCGAACTGTTGACTCAGGTTCATTCAAGGGCTTCCCCTGTACCTGGTGATCCTGGTCCCCCCCTGGGACTCACCTGGATGTGGTGACCCTTGTCACCACCGGGGACTCACCTGGACCTGGTTACTGTGTTCCACACATGGGCCTCAAGTAGTCCTGTTGACCATGGTACCGAAGCCGGCCTCATATGGACCTGTTTCCTCTGATTCCCACCGGGGCATCACGTGTACCTGGTAACACTGGTCCTCACTTGGGCCTCATCTGGACCTAGTGACTCTGGTTCCCACCTTGGCTTCACCTGGATCTGGTGACTGTGGTCCTCAACTGGGCCTCACGTTGACCTATTCAATATGCTCCATCTGGCCTCATTTGGACCTGGTGACTCTCTTCCCTACCTGGGTATCATCGGGACATGGTTCCACTGCATGGCCTTTAGGTTGGCCGCACCTGGACCTGGTAACTGTGGTTCTACCTGGGCATCATCGGGACGTGGTTACTCTATTCCCAGTGGGACTGACCTGATCCTGGTAACTCTGGTCCTGACTTTCGCTTCTTCTGTGCCATGTGACTCTGGCTCCCCCTGGACATCACCTGTAAGTGGTGACTCTGATCATAAGCATGCCTCACCTGACCTGGTGACTGTGGTTTCCATCGGTACCTCACCTGGTCCTCATGTCTCTGGTCCCAACTGGGACTCACCAGGACCTTGTATCTGGTAGCCACCTGTGTAGCATCAGAATATGGTTACACTGTTCACTAACAGTGACCCAGCCAGTCCTGTTAACTCTGGTCTTCACCGGGTCCACACCTGGACATGGTGACACTGGTTCCCACCATGGTCTCACCTGGACATGGTGAGTCACATGCCCACCAGGTCCTCATCTGTAACTGGTGATTCTCGTTCCCACATGGACATCACGTGGAACTGGTGGCTGCAGAGTTTCTAGCTTCTCATGTACCTCGAGAATCTGGTCCGAACCTGGGCCTCACCGGGACCTGGTGAGTGTGGTTGCCTCCTGCACCTCACCAGGACCTGGTGATTCTGGTCTGCCCCTGAGACTACCCTGGATCTTGTGACTGTGGTCCGCACCTGGCCTCACCTGGATTTGGGGACTCCGATCCCCATCCGGACCTCCCCTGGCCATGTTGTCCATGGTCTTCAACTGGACAAAATTGGGACCCGGTGACTTTGTTCCACAACTGGACCTCACCTGGACCAGGTGACTCTGGTCCCCCTCTGGGTCTCACCATGCCCTAGTGACTGTGAACCCAACTTTGGACTGACTTGGACCTGCTGACCCTGGTTGCCACCTGCGCCTGACCTCGAACTGTTGACTCAGGTTCTTTCAAAGTCCTCCCCTGTACCTGGTGATCCTGGTCCCCAATTGGGCCTCAACTGGATGTGGTGACTCTTGTCACCACTGGGGACTCACCTAGACAGGCTTACAGTGTTCCACACCTGGGCCACATGTAGACCTGTTGACCATGGTCCCCAAGCCAGCCTCACGTGTACCTTTTGGCTCTGGTCCCCGCCGGGGCTTCACTTGTACCTGGTAACTCTGATCCTCACTGGGCCTCATCTGGACCTAGTGGCTCTGGTCCCCACCTGGGCTTCACCTGGATCTGGAGACTCTGGTCCCCACCTGGACTTCACCTGTATCTGGTGACACTGGTCCCCACCTGGACCTATCCTGGACCTGGTGTCTCTCTTTCCAACATGGACCTCACCTGGATCTGGTGACTCTGGTCCTCAGTTTGGCCTCACCTGGACCTGGTGTCGCTCGTCGCCACTTAGACCTAACTCAGAACTGCTGAATTTGCCCCACCTAGGCCGCACGCAGACCTGGTGACTCTTGTCCCCAGCTATGCCTCAATTCGACCTCATGAATCTGGTCCTCACGTGGGCCTCACATGGACCTGGGACTCAGCTGGATAGAGTGGCTCTGGTTCCCACAAGGGGCTCACCTGATACTGGTGACTGTGTTCTTATTCTATGCCTCACAAGGACCTAGAGATTCTGTTCCCCATCTGGGCCTGCATGGCCCTAGTGACTCTGGTCCTCACCCAGGCATCATTGGGAACTCGATACTCTATTCCACACCAGGGCCTCACTTTTACCATGGACCTCTGGTCCCATTCTGGGCCTCAAACTAAATTGGTTACTCTGGTTCCCCTCTGGGCCTCACCCTTACCTGGTGACTCTGGTCACCCCTTGGGCTTAACTTGGGCCTGGTGAATCTGGTCCTTAGCAGGTCCGCACCTGGATCTGGTGACTGGTCCCCACCTGGTTCTCACCTGGACTTGGTGAATCCTGTTGCCACCAGCGCCTCACCTGGACCTTGTGACTGTGGTCCCACCTGGACCTCACCTGGATTTGGTGGCTCTGGTTGCCATTTGGGCCTCTCCTGGACCTGGTTCCTGTGGTCTCCATCTGGCCTCACCTGGAACACAATGACTCTGATTCATATTTGGGCCTCTCCTGGACCTGTTGACTCTGCTCCTTACCTGGGCAACATTGGGACCTGGATACTCTCTTATATACCTGGGACTCACCTGGACATTGTGACTGTGGTCCAACCTGGGCCTCACCTGGACGAGGTGACTGGTTCCCAAAGGGACCTCACCTGAACCTGGTTACTCAGGTCCTCATATGGGCATCATGGGACCTGGTTTCTCAGTTCCACATCGGGGCCTCACCTGGACCTAGTGATTCTCGTCCCGCTCTGGGCCTCACCCTGACGTGGTGACTCAGGTCCCCACCTGGATATCACCAGAACCGGGTGACAGTGGTCCCCCTCTGGGACTCACCTGGAGCTGGGGACACTGATCCTCAACTCGGCCTCAACAGGACCGGTGAATCTACTCCTCACTTAGGCCTCGTCTGGACCTTGTGACTCTTTTCCCACCTGGCAACAATGGGACATGGTTACTCTGTTCTGCACCTGGGCCTCACATTGAAATTATAACTTTGCTCTACACTTTGGCCTCAACTGGTCCTGATGACCCTGGTCACCCAACCGAGGCCTCAATCTGGACCTGGAGACTGTCGTCTCCACCTGGGTCTCACCTGGACCTGGTGACTCTCGTTCCCACATGAACCACACCTAGACCTGGTGACTGTGGTGTACTTGTAGACTCACATTTACCTGGTGATTCCAGTCCCCAGTAGGGTCTCACCTGGATCTGGTGACTCTGGCCTGCAGGTTGGCCTCACTTGGACCTGGTTAGTGGGGTTGCCACCTGGGCCTCACCCAAACCTGGTGACTCAGGTCCCCACGTGGGCATCTTTGACATGTTAATCTGGTCCTTACCTGATCCTCTCCCAGACCCGGGGACTCTGCTCACCACCTGGGCCTCACCTGGACCTGGTGAATCTGGTCCCCATCTGGGCCTCACCCATTCCTGGTGACTTTGTTCGCCACCTGGACCTGATTGTTGTGGTCTCCTTCTTGGCCTCACCTGGAACTGGTCACTCTGATCGTATCTGCACGTCACCCAGATCTGGTGACTCTGGTCCTCACCTGTTGATCATTATGACCTGGATACTCTTTCCACACCTGAGCCTCACCTGGACATGATGACTCTGGATCCACTCTGGGCATCCCCCTGACATGGTGATTCTGGTCCCCATCTGGATGTCACCTAGACCAGGTGAATCTGGTACCCCTCTAGGCCTCAACCAAACCTGGTGACTCTAGTCCTCAAGTGGGCCTCACCGGGACCTAGTGAATATGCTCCCCACCTGCGCCTCATCTGGACATGGTGACTCTGGTTCTACGTGGGCATCATCGGGACATGGTTACTCTATTCCCCACTGGGAGTGACCTGATCCTGGTAACTCTGGTCCTGACTTTGGCCTCTCTGTACCAGGTGATTCTGGCTCTAACTGGGCCTCACCTGTAACTGGTGACTCTGATTCTAAGCATGGCCTCAACTGACCTGGTGACTGTGGTTCCCATCGGGACCTCACCTGGACCTCATGTCTCTGGTCCCACCTGGGCCTCACCAGGGCCTGGTGTCTCTGGTACCCACCTGGGTAGCATCAGGATATGGTTACACTGTTCACTAACAGTGACCCAGCTGGACCTATAACTCTGGTCTTCACCTGGGCCACACCTGGACATAGTGACACTGGTTCCCAACTGGGTCTCCCGTGGACATGGTGACTCAGATCCCCAATGGTCCTCACCTGTAACTGGTGATTCTCGTTTCCACATGGACATCATGTGGACCTGGTGTCTTCAGTGTTTCTAGATTCTCATGTAACTCGTGACTCTGGTCCCCACCAGGCCCTCACCGGGACTTGGTCAGTGTGGTTGCCACCTGCATCTCACCTGCACCTGGTGATTCTGGTCTGCACCTGAGACTACCCTGGATCTAGTGACTGTGGTCCCCACCTGGGCTTCACCTGGATTTGGGGACTCCGGTCCCCATCTGGGGCTCACATGGCCCTGTTGACCATGGTCCACAACTGGGCAAAATTGGGACACGGTGACTGTGTTCCACAACTGGAACTCACCTGAACCACGTGACTCTGGTTCCCCTCTAGGTCTCACCGTGCCCTAGTGACTGTGAACCCCACTTTGGCCTGACTTGGACCTGCTGACCCTGGTTCCCACCTGCGACTGACGTCGAACTGTTTACTCTGGTTCTTTCAAGGGCCTCCCCTGTACCTGGTGATCCTGGTCCCCACCGGGCCTCACCTGGACGTGGTGACTCTTGTCACCACTGGGGACTCAACTGGACCTGCTTACTGTGTTCCACACCTGGGCCTCAATAAACCTGTTGACCATGGTCCCCAAGCCTACCTCACATGGACCTGTTGCCTCTGATCCCCACCGGGGCCTCACGTGTACGTGGTTACTCTGGTCCTCACCTGGGCATCATTGGTCCTGGTGACACTGTTCCACACCTGAGGCTCCCCTGGACATGATGACTCTGGATCTCCCTGGCTATCAACCTGACCTGGTGACTCTGGTCCCCATATGAATGTCACCTGGAGCAGGGGATTATGGTACCCCTCTGGGCCTCAACCAGGTCTGGTGACTCTGGTCATCAACTGGGCCTCACCTGGACCTAGTGAATATGCTCCATCTGGGCCTCCTTTGGACCTGGTGACTCTGGTCCCTACCTGGGCATCATCGGAACATGGTTCCACTGCATGGCCTGTAGGTTGGCCTCACCTGGACCTGGTAACTCTCGTCCCTACCTGGGCATAATTGGGACCTGGTTCCTCTGCATGGCCTGCAGGTTGGCCTCACCTGGACCTGGTGAGTGGGTTTCTCACCTGGGTCACACCCTTGCCTAGTGAAACAGGTCCCCACGTGGGCCTCACTTGGACCTGGTGAATCTGGTCCTTACCTGGTGGTCACCCGGAACTGGTAACTCTGGTCACCACATGGGAATCACCTGGGCCTGGTGAATCTGGTCCCCATCTGGGCCTCACCCAGTCCTGTTGACTTTCTTCCCCACGTGGACCTGATTGCTGTGGACTCCTTCTTGGCTAACCTGGAACTGCTGACTCTGATGCTAACTGGGCTTCACCCAGATCTGGTGACTCTGGTCCTCACCTGTGGACCATTATGACCTGGATACTCTGTTCCACACCTGAGCCTCACCTGAATATGTTGACACTGGATCCCTTCTGGGCCTCAGCCTGACATGGGGACTCTGGTCCCCATCTGGATGTCACCAGACCAGGTGAATCTGGTACCCCTCTAGGCCTCACCTAGACCTGGTGACTCTGGTCCTCAACTGGGCCTCAACGGGACCTAGTGAACATGCTCCCCACCTGCGCCACATCTGGGCCTGGTGACTCTGGTTCTACCTGGGCATCATCGGGACATGGTTACTCTATTCCCACTTGGAGTGACCTGATCCTGGTAACTCTGGTCCTGACTGGTCTCTTCTGTACCAGGTGACTCTGGCTCCACCTGGCCCTCACCTGGAACTGGTGACTCTGATCCTACGCATGGCCTCATCTGACCTAGTGACTGTGCTTCCCATCGGGACCTCACCTGGACCTCATGTCTCCGGTCCCACCTGGGCTTACCAGGACCTGGTGTCTCTGGTACCCACATGGGTACCATCAGGATATGGTTACACGGTTCACTAACAGTGACACAGCCGGACCTATTAGCTCTGGTCTTCACCTGGGCCACACCTGGACATGGTGACACTGGTTCCCACCTGGGTCTCAACTGGACATGGTGAGTCGGATCCCCACCTGGTCCTCACGTGTAACTGGTGATTCTCGTTCCCACATGGACTCATGTGGAACTGGTGGCTGCAGTATTTTGAGCTTCTCATGTACCTCTTGACTCTGGTCCCCACCAGGGCCTCACCGGGACCTGGTGAATCTGGTCCCCATCTGGGCCATACCCAGTCCTGCTGACTTTTGTTCCCCACCTGGACCTGATTGCTGTGGACTCTTTCTTTGCCTCACCTGAAACGGGTGACTCTGATCCTATCTGCGCGTCACCTAGACCTGGTGACTCTGGTCCTCACCTGGGCATCATTGGTACCTGGTGACTCTGTTCCACACCTGAGCCTCACCTGGACATGATGACTCTGGAACCTCTCTGGGCATCAACCTGACCTGGTGACTCTGGTCCCCATATGGATGTCACCTGGACCACGGAATCATGGTACTTCTCTGGGCTTCAACCTGGTCTAGTGACTCTGGTCCTCAACTGGGCCTAACCTAGACCTAGTGATTATGCTCCATCTGGGCCTCATTTGGACCTGGTGACTCTGGTCCCTACCTGGGCATCATCGGACATGGTTCCACTGCATGGCCTGTAAGTTGGCCTCACCTGGACCTGGTAACTCTCGTCCCTACCTGGACATCATTGGGACCTGGTTCCTCTGTATGGCCTGCAGTTTGGCCTCACCTGGACCTGGTGAGTGGGTTTGTCACCTGGGCCTCACCCTTGCCTAGTGACACAGGTCCCCACGTGGGCCTCACTTGGACCTGGTGAATCTGGTCCTTACCTGGTCCTCACCCGGAACTGGTAACTCTGGTCACCACCTGGGAATCACCTGGGCCTGGTGAATCTGGTCCCCATCTGGGCCTCATCCAGTCCTGGTGACTTTGTTCCCCACCTGGACCTGATTGCTGTGGACTCCTTCTTGGCCTCACCTGGAACTGGTGACTCTGATCCTAACTGGGCCTCACCCAGTTCTGGTGACTCTGGTCCTCATCTGTGGACCATTATGAGCTGGATAAACTCTTCCACCCCTGAGCCTCACCTGGGCATGATGACTCTGGAGCCCCTCTGGGCCTCAGCCTGATATGGTGACTCTGGTCCCTATCCGTATGTCACCTAGACCAGGTGAATCTGGTACCCTTCTATGCCTCAACTTGACCTGGTAAATCTGGTCCTCAACCTAGTGAACATGCTCCCCACCTGCGCCTCATCTGGACCTGGTGACTCAGGTTCTACCTGGGCATCATCGGGACATGGTTACTCTATTCCCAACTGGGACTGACCTGATCCTGGTAACTCTGGTCCTGACTTTGGCCTCTTCTGTACCAGGTGACTCTGGCTCCACCTCGGCCTCACCTGTAACCTCTGACTCTGATCCTAAGCATGGCCTCACCTGACCTGGTGACTGTGGTTCCCATCGGGACCTCACCTGGACCTCATGTCTCTGGTCCCACCTGGGCCTCACCAGGACCTGGCGTCTCTGGGACCCTCCTGGGTAGCATCAGGATATGGTTACAGTGTTCACTAACAGTGCGCCAGCCTGAACTATTAACTCTGGTCTTCACCTGGGCCACACCTGCACATGGTGACACTGGTTCCCACCTGGGTCTCACCTGGACATGGTGAGTCGTATCCCCACCTGGGCCTCACCTATAACTGGTGATTCTTGTTCCCACATGGAGATCATGTGGACCTGTTGTCCGCAGTGTTTCTAGCTTCTTTTTTTAAATTTTTATTTATTTATGATAGTCACAGAGAGAGAGAGGCAGAGACACAGGCAGAGGGAGGAGCAGGCTCCATGCACAGGGAGTTCGACGTGGGATTCGATCCCGGGTCTCCAGGATCGCGCCCTGGGCCAAAGGCAGGCGGCAAACCGCTGCGCCACCCAGGGATCCCATGTGTTTCTAGCTTCTCATGTACCTCGTGACTCTGGTCCCCACCAGGGCCTCACTGGGACCTGCTGAGTGTGGTTGCCACCGGCACCTCACCTGGACCTGGTGATTCTGGTCTGCCCCTGAGACTATCCTGGATCTGGTGACTCTGGTCCCCACCTGGGCTTCACCTGGATTTGGGGACTCTGGTCCCCATCTGGCTCACCTGGCCGTGTTGACCATGGTCCTCAACTGGGCAAAACTGGGACCCGGTGGCTGTGTTCCACAACTGGACCTCACCTTGACCAGTTCACCCTGGTCCCCCTCTGGGTCTCACCGTGCCCTAGTGACTGTGAACCCCACTTTGGCCTGACTTGGACCTGCTTACCCTTGTTGCAACCTGCTCCTGACCTCGAACTTTTGACTCTGGTTCTTTCAAGGGCCTCCCCTGTCCCTGGTGATCCTGGTCCCCACCTGGGCCTCACCTGGACGTGGTGACTCTTGTCAACACCGGGGACTCACCTGGCCCTTGTTACTGTGTTCTACACCTGGGCCTCAAGTAGACCTGTTGCCTCTGATCCCCACCGGGGCCTTAGTTGTCTGGTAACTCTGGTCCTCACCTGGCCTCATCTGGACCTAGTGACTCTGGTCACCACCTGGGCTTCACCTGGATCTGGTGACTCTGGTCCCCACCTGGACTTCACCTGGATCTAGTGACTCTGGTCCCCACCTGGACATCTCCTGGACCTGGTGACTCTCTGTCCAACATGGACCTCACCTGGATCTGGTGACTCTGGTCCTCTCTTTGCCCTCACCTGGACCTGGTGCCTCTCATCCCCCCATTGAACTAACTCAAAACTGCAGAATCTTGCCACACCTAGGCCGCACCCAGACCTGGTGTCTCTTTTCCCCAGCTATGCCTCAATTCGACCTGATGAATCTGGTCCTCACCTGGGCCTCACATGGACCTGGGACTCAGCGGGATAGAGTGGCTCTGATTCCCACAAGGGGATCACCTGATTCTGCTGACTGTGGTGTTATTCTATGCCTCACCAGGACCTAGTGATTCTGTTTGCCATCTGGGCCTGCATGGCCCTAGTGACTCTGGTCCTCACCTAGGTATCATTGGGACCTGGATAATCTATTCCACACCTGGGCCTCACTTTGACGAGGGACCTCTGGTCCCATTCTGGGCCTCAAACTAAACTGGTTACTCTGGTTCCCCCTATGAGCCTCAACCCTACCTGGTGACTCTGGTCACCCCTTAGGCTTCACATGGGCCTGCTGAAACTGGTCCTTAATTGGTCCGCACCTGGATCTGGTGATTGGTCGCCACCTGGGTCTCACCTGGACTTGTTGAATTCTGTTGCCTCCTGCGCCTCACCTGGACCTTGTGACTGTGGTCCCACCTGGACCTCACCTGGATCTGGTGGCTCTGTTTCCCATATGGGGCTCTCCTGGACCTGGTTCCTGTGGTCTCCACCTGGCCTCACCTGGAACACAATGACTCTGATCCATATTTGGGCCTCTCCTGGACCTGTTCACTCTGGTCCTTACCTGGGCATCATTGGGTCCTGGATACTCTCTTATATTCCTGGGTCTCATCTGGACATGGTGACTGTGGTCCCACCTGGGCCTCACCTGGACGAGGTGACTGGTTCCCACAGGGACCTCACCTGGACCTGGTGGCTCAGGTCCTCATATTGGCATCATGGGACCTGGTTTCTCAGTTCCACATCGGGGCCTCACCTGGACCTAGTGATTCTCGTCCCCTCTGGGCCTCACCCTGACGTGGTGACTCTGGTCCCCACCTGGATATCACCAGTACCGGGTGACTCTGGTCCCCCTCTGGGACTCACCCGGAGCTGGCGACACTTGTCCTCAGCTGGACCTCAACAGTACCTGTTGAATCTACTCCTCACTTAGGCCTCGTCTGGACCTTGTGACTCTTTTCCCACCTGGCATCAATGGGATCATGGTTACTCTGTTTCCCACCTGGGCCTCACATGGACATGATAACTTTGCTCCACACATGAGCCTCACCTGGACATGATGACTCTGGATCCACTCTGGGCCTCCCTCTGACATGGAGACTCTGGTCACCATCTGGATGTCTCCTACACCAGGTGAATCTGGTGCCCCTCTAGGCCTCAACCAAACCTGGTGACTCTAGTCCTCAACTGGGCCTTACCGGGACCTAGTGAATATGCTCCCCAACTGCGCCTCATCTGGATATGGTGACTCTGGTTCTACGTGGGCATCATCGGGACATGGTTACTCTATTCCCCACTGGGAGCGACCTGATCCTGGTAACACTAATCCTGACTTTGCATTTTCTTGTGAGTGTGGTTGCCACCTGCACCTCACCTGGACCTGGTTATTCTGGTCTGCACCTGAGACTCCCCTTGATCTGGTGACTGTGGTCCCCACCTGGGCTTCACCTGGATTTGGGGACTCCGGTCCCCATCTGGGCCTCACCTGGCCCTTTGACCATGGTCCTCAACTGGGGAAAATTGGGACCCTGTGACTGTGTTCCACAACTGGACCTCACCTGGACCAGGTGACTCTGGTCCCCCTCTGGGTCTCACCGTGCCCTAGTCACTGTGAACCCCACTTTGGCCTGACTTCGACCTGCTGACCCTGGTTGCCACCTGTGCCTGACCTCGAACTGTTGACTCTGGTTCTTTCAAGGGCCTCCCCTGTACCTAGTGATCCTGATGCCCACCTGGGCCTCACCTGCACGTGGTGTCTCTAGTCACCACACCTGGGCCTCAATTACACCTCTTGACCATAGTCCCCAAGCTCGCCTCACATGGACCTCTTACCTCTGATCCCGACCGGGGCCTCACGTGTACCTGGTAACTCTGGTCCTCACCAGGGCCTCATCTGCACCTAGTGATTCTGGTCCCCACCTGGACTTCACCTGGATCTCGTGACTCTGGTCCCCACCTGGAACTCACCTCGATCTGGTGACTCTGGTCTCAGTTTGGCCTCACCTGGACTGGTGTCTCTCGTCCCCACTTTGACCTAACTCAGAACTGCTGAATCTTGCCCCACCTAGGCCGCACCCAGACCTGATGACTCTTGTCCCCAGCTATGCCTCAATTCGACCTGATGAATCTGGTCCTCACGTGGGCCTCACATGGACCTGGGACTCAGCGGGATAGAGTGGCTCTGGTTCCCACAAGGGGCTCACCTGATACTGGTGACTGTGGTCTTATTCTATGCCTCACCAGGACCTAGTGATTCTGTTCCCCATCTGGGCCTCCATGGCCCTTGTGACTGTGGTCCTCACCCAGGCATCATTGGGACCTGGATACTCTATTCCACACCTGGGCCTCACTTTGTCCAGGGACCTCTGGTCCCATTCTGGGCCTCAAACTAAACTGGTTACTCTGATTCCCCCTCTGGGACTCACCCTTACCTGGTGACTCTGGTCACCACTTGGGCTTCACTTGCGCCTGGTGAATCTGTTTCTTAGCTGGTCTGCACCTGGATCTGGTGACAGGTCACCACGTGGGCCTCACCTGGACTTGGTGAATCATGTTGCCACCTGCGCCTCACCTGGACCTTGTGACTGCGGTCCCTCCTGGACCTCACCTGGATCTGGTGGCTCTGGTTCCCATATGGGGCTCTCCTGGACCTGGTTCCTGTGGTCTCCATCTGGCCTCACCTGGAACACAATGACTCTGATCCATATTTGGGCCTCTCCTGGACCTGTTGACTCTAGGTCCTTACCTGGGCATCATTGGGACCTGGACTACTCTCTTATATACCTGGGCCTCACCAGGACCTGGTGACTGTGGTCCCACCTGGGCCTCACCTGGACGGGGTGACATGGTTCCCACAGGGACATCACCTGGACCTGGTGACTCAGGTCCTCATATGGGCAATCTTGGGACCTGGTTTCACAGTTCCACATTCGGGGCCTCACCTGGACCTAGTGATTCTCGTCCCCCTCAGGGCCTCACCCTGACTTGTGACACTGGTCCCCACCTGGATATCACCAGAACCGGGTGACACACCCGGAGCTCGGGGACACTGGTCCTCAGCTGGGCCTCAACAGGACCTGTGAATCTACTCCAAACTTAGGCTTCGTCTGGACCTTGTGACTATTTTCCCACCTGGCATCAATTGGGATATGGTTACTCTGTTCCCCATCTGGGCCTCACCTGGACATGATAACTTTGCTGCACACTTTGGCCTCAACTCGTCTTGATGACTCTCGTCCCCCAACCTAGGCCTCAATCTGGACCTGGTGCCTGTCGTCCCCACCTGGGTCTCACCTGGAACTGGTGACTCTCGTTCCCACATGAACCACACCTGGACCTGGTGACTGTGGTGTTCTTGTAGACTCACTTTTACCTGCCTTCTCCGGTGCCGACTAGCGCCTCACGTGGATCTGGTGACTTTGGCATGCAGGTTGGCCTCACCTGGACATGGTGAGTGGGGTTGCCACCTGGGCCTCACCCATACCTGGTGAGTCAGGTCCCCTCGTGGGCCTCTTGGACCTGGTATCTGGTCCATACCTGGTCGTCTCCCAGCCCCGGGGTCTCTGGTCACCACCTGAGCCTACCGGGACATGGTGAATCTGATCCCCATCTGGGCCTCACCCAGGCCTGTTGACTTTCTACCCATCTGTATCTGATTGCTGTGGACTCTTTCTTCGCCTCACCTGGACCTGGTAACTCTAGTCCCTACCTGGGTATCATCGGGAGATGGTTCCTCTGCATTGGCCTGCAGGTTGGCTTCACCTGGACCTGGTGAGTGGGGTTGTCACCTGGGTCTCACACATGCCTGGTGACACAGGTCCCCACGTGGGCCTCACTTGGACTTGGTGAATCTGTTCCTTACCTGGTCCTCACCCGGAACTCGTAACTCTGGTAACCATCTGGGAATCACCTGGACCTGGAGAATCTGGTCCCCATCCGGGCCTCATCCAGTCCTGGTGACTTTGCTCCCCACCTGGACCTGATTGCTGTGGAATCCTTCTTGGCCTCACCTGGAATTGGTGACTGATCCTAACTGGGCCTCACCCAGATCTGGTGACTCTGTTCCTTCCTGTGGACCATTATGACCTGGATACTCTGTTCCACACCTGAGCCTCACCTGGACATGATGACTCTAGATCCCCTCTGGGTCTCAGCCTGACATGATGACTCTGGTCCCCATCTGGATGTCACCTAGACCAGGTGAATCTGGTACCCCTCTAGGCCTCAACTTGACCTGGTAAATCTGGTCCTCACTTGGACTCACCGGGACCTAGTGAGCATGCTCCCCACCTGCGACTCATCTGGACGTGTTGACTCTGGTTCTACCTGGGCATCATCGAGACATGGTGACTCTATTCCCCAGTGGGACTGACCTGATCCTGGTAACTCTGGTCCTGACTTTGGCCTCTTCTGTACCAGGTGACTCTGGCTCCACCTGGGCCTCAGCTGTAACTGGTGACTCTGATCCTAAGCATGGCCTCACCTGACCTGGAGACTGTGGTTCCCATCGGGACATCACCTGGACCTCGTGTCTCTGGTCCCACCTGGGCCACACCAGGACCCGGTGTCTCTGGTACTCACCTGGGTAGCATCAGGATATGGTTGCACTGTTCACTAATAGCGACCCAGCCAGATCTATTAACTCTGGTCTTCACCTGGGCCACACCTGGACATGGTGACACTTGTTCCAACCTTGGTATCACCTGGACATGGTGAGTCGGATCCCCACCTGGTCCTCACTTGTAACTGGTGATTCTCATTCCAGCATGGACATCACGTGGACCTAGTGGCTGCAGTGTTTCTAGCTTCTCATGTACCTCGTGACTCTGGTCCCCACCAGGGCCTCACCGGGACTTGGTGAGTGTGGTTGCCACCTGCACCTCACCTGGACCTGGTGATTCTGTTCTGCACCTGAGACTACCCTGGATCTGGTGACTGTGATCCCCACCTGGGCTTCACCTGGATCTGGTGACTCTGGTCCCCACCTGGGCTTCACCTGGATTTGGGGACTCTGGTCCCCAACTGGGTCTCACCTGACCCTGTTGACCATGGTCCTCACTGGGCAAAATTGGGACCCGGTGACTGTGTTCCACAACTGGACCTCACCTGGACCAGATGACTCTGGCCCCCTCTCGGTCTCACCGTGCCCTAGTGACTGTGAACCCCACTTTGGCCTGTCTTGGCCCTTCTGACCATGGCTGCCACCTTCGCCTGACCTCGAAATGTTGACTCTGCTTCTTTCCAGGGCCTACTTGGACTTGGTGATCCTGGTCCCCACCTGGGCCTCACCTGGACGTGGTGACTCTTGTCACCACCGGGGACTCACCTGGACTTGGTTACTGTGTTCCAAACCTGGGCCTCAAGTAGACCTGTTGACCATGGTACCCAAGCTGGCCTCACATGGCCTGTTGCCTCTGATCCCCACCGGGGCCTCACGTGTACCTGGTAACTCTGGTCCTCGCCTGGGCCTAATCTGGACCTAGTGACTCTGGTCCCCACCTGGGCTTCACCTGGATCTGGTGACTCTGGTCCCCACCTGGACTTCACCTGGATCTGGTGACTCTGGTCCCCACCTGGACCTCTCCTGGACCTGGTGACTCTCTTTCCAACATGGACCTCACCTGGGTCTGGTGACTCTGGTCCTCAGTTTGGCCTCACCTGGACCTGGTGTCTCTCGTCCCCACTTTGACCTAACTCAGAACTGCTGAATCTTCACCCACCTAGGCCTCACCCAGACCTGGTGACTCTTGTCCCCAGCTATGCCTCAATTCGACCTGATGAATCTGGTAGTCACGTGGGCCTCACATGGACCTGGGACTCAGCTGGATAGAGTGGCACTGGTTCCCACAAGCGGCTCACCTGATACAGCTGACTGTGGTCTTATTCTATGCCTCACCAGGACCTAGTGATTCTGTTCCCCATCTGGGCCTGCATGGCCCTAGTAACTCTGGTCCTTACCCAGGCATCATTGGGATCTGGATACTCTATTCCACACCTGGGCCTCACTTTCACCAGGGACCTAGGGTCCCATTCTGGGCCTCAAACTAAACTGGTTACTCTGGTTCCCCCTCTGGGCCTCACGCCTACCTGGTGACTCTGGTCACCCCTTGGGCTTCACTTGGGCCTGGTGAATATGGTCCTTATCTGATCCGCTTCTGGATCTGGTGACCGGTTGCCACCTGGGCCTCACTTGGACTTGGTGAATCCTGTTGACACCTGCGCCTCCCCTGGACCTTGTGACTGTGGTACCACCCGGACGTCACCTGGATCTGGTGGCTCTGGTTCCCATATCGGCTCTCCTGGACCTGGTTCCTGTGGTTTCCATCTGGCCTCACCTGGAACACAATGACTCTGAACCATATTTGGGCCTCTCCTGGACCTGTTGACTCTGGTCCTTACCTGGGCATCATTGGGACCTGGATACTCCCTTATATACCTGGGCCTCACCTGGACCTGGTGACTGTGGTCCCACCTGAGCCTCACCTGGGCGAGGTGACTGGTTACCACAGGGACCTCACCTGGACCTGGTGACTCAGGTCCTCATATGGGCATCATGGGACCTGGTTTCTCAGTTCCACTTCGGGGCCTCACCTGGACCTAGTGATTCTCGTCCACCTCTGGCCTCACCCTGAGGTGGTGACTCTGGTCCCCACCTGGATATCACCAGATCCGGGTGACTCTGGTCCCCCTCTGGGACTCACCCGGAGCTGGGGACACTGGTCCTCAACTGGGCCTCAACAGGACCTGGTGAATCTACTCCTCACTTAGGCTTCGTCTGGACTTTGTGACTCTTTTCCCACCTGGCATCAATGGGACATGGTTACTCTGTTCCCCACCTGGGCCTCACATGGACATGATAACTTTGCTCCACACTTTGGCCTTAACTGGTCCTGATGACTCTGGTCCCCCCACCTAGGCCTCAATCTGGATCTGGTGACTGGTCCCCACATGGACCTGTTGACTCAAGTTCCCACATGACCCACACCTGGACCTGGTGACTGTTGTGTTCTTGTAGACTCACATTATCCTGGTGACTCCGGTCCCACTAGGGACTCACCTGGATCTCGTGACTCTGGCCTGAAGGTTGGCCTCACCTGGACCTGGTGAGTGGGGTTGCCACCTGGCCTCACCCATACCTGGTGACTCAGGTCCTCACGTTGGCCTCTTCGACCTGGTGAATCTGGTCCTTACCTGGTCCTCCCCCAGACCCGGGGAGTCTGGTCACCTCCTGGGCCTCACCTGGACCTGGTGAATCTGGTCCCCATTTGGGCCTCACCCAGTCCTGGTGACTTTGTTCCCCACCTGGACCTGATTGCTGTGGATTCTTTCTTGGCCTCACAAGGAACTGGTGACTCTGATCCTGTCTGCGCGTCACCTAGACCTGCTGACTCTGGTCCTCACCTGGGCATCATTGGTACCCGGTGACTCTGTTCCACACCTGAACATCACCTGGACATGATGACTCTGGAACCTCTCTGGGCCTCATCCTGACCTAGTGACTCTGGTCCCCATCTGGATGTCACCTGGACCAGGTGATTCTGGTAGCCCTCTAGGCCTCACCAGATCTCTTGACTCTTGTCCTCAACTGGGCCTAACCTGGACCTAGTGAATATGCTCCATCTGGGTCTCATTTGGACCTGGTGACTCTCGTCCCTACCTGGCCATCATCGGGACATGGTTCCACTGCATGGCCTGCAGGTTGGCCTCATCTAGTGCTGGTAAATCTGGTCCCTACCTGGGTATCATCGGGACATGGTTCCACTGCATGGCCTGCAGGTTGGCCTCACCTGGACGTGGTAACTCTAGTACCAACCTGGGCATCATCGGGACATGGTTCCTCTGCATGGCCTGCATGTTGGCCTCAGCTGGACCTCGTGAGTGTGGTTGCCACCTGGGGCTCACCCATAACTGTTGACTCAGGTCCCCACGTGGGCCTCTTGGACCTGGTGAATCTGGTCCTTACCTGGTCCTCTCCCAGACCCGGGGACTCACCTCACCACCTGGGCCTCACCTGGCCCTGGTGAATCTGGTCCCCATCTGGGCCTCACACAGTCCTGGTGACTTTGTTCCCCACCTGGACCTGATTGCTATGGACTCTTTCTTGGCCTCACCTGGACCTGGGGACTCTGATCCTAACTGGGCCTCACCCAGATCTGGCGACTCTGGTCCTCACCTGTGGACCATTATGACCTGGATACTCTGTTCCACACCTGAGCCTCACCTGGACATGATTACTCTGGATCCACTCTGAGCCTCACCCTGACATGGTGACTCTGGTCACCATCTGGATGTCACTAGACCAGGTGAATCTGGTACCCCTCTGGGCCTCAACCAGATCTGGTGACTCTGGTCCTCAACTGGGCCTCACCTGGACCTAGTAAATATGCTCCATCTGGGCCTCATTTGGACCTGGTGACTCTGGTCCCTACGTGGGCAACATCGCGACCTGGTTCCACATAATGGTCTACAGGTTGGCCTCTTCTTGACCTGGTAACTCTGGTCCCTACCTGGGCATCATCGGGACACGGTTCCTCTGCATGGCCTGCAGGTTGGCCTCACCTAGACCTGGTGAGTGGGCTTGCCACCTGGGCCTCACCATACCTGGTGACACAGGTCTCACGTGGGCGTCACTTGGACCTGGTGAATCTGGTCCTTACCTGGTCCTCACCCGGAACTGGTAACCCTTGTCACCAAATGGGAATCACCTGGACCTCGTGAATCTGGTCCCCATCTGGGCCTCACACATTCCTGGTGTCTTTTATCCCCACCTGGACCTGATTGCTGTGGACTCCTTCTTGGCCTCACCTGGAACTGGCAACTCTGCTCCTAACTGGGCCTCACCCAGATCTGGTGACTCTGGTCCTCACCTGTGGACAATTATGACCTGGATACTCTGTTCCACACCTGAACCTCACCTGGACATGATGACTCTGGATGCCCTCTGGGCCTCACCATGACATGGTGACTCTGGTCCCCATCTGGATGTCCCCTAGACCAGGTGAATCTGGTACCCCTCTAGGCGTCAACTAAACCTGATGACTCTGGTCCTCATCTGGGCCTCACCTGGACCTAGTGATTATTCTACCCACCTGCGCCTCGCTGGACCTGGTGACTCTGACTCTACCTGGGCATCATTGGGACATGGTTACTGTATTACCCACTGGGACTGACCTGATCCTGGTAACTCTGGTCCTGACTTTGGCCTCTTCTGTACCAGGTAACTCTGGCTCCACCTGGGCCTCACCTGTACCTGGTAACTCTGATCCTAAGCATGGGCTCACCTGACCCGGTGACTGTGGTTCCCATCGGGACCTCACTTGGACCTCATGTCTCCGGTTACACCTGGGCCTCATCAGGATCTGGTGTCTCTGGTACCCACCTGGGTAGCATCAGCATATGGTTACACTGTTCACTAACACTCACCCAGCCGGACCTAATAACTCTGGTCTTCACCTGGGGCACACGCGGACATGGTGACACTGGTTCCCACCTGGGTCTCACCTGGACATGGTGAGTCGGATCCCCACCTGGTCCTCACCTGTAACTGGTGATTTTCATTCCCACATGGACATCATGTGAACCTGGTGGCTGCAGTGTTTCTAGCTTGTCATGTACGTCGTGTCTCTGGTCCCCACCGGGGCCTCTCCGGACCGGGTGAGTGTGGTTGCCACCTGCACCTCACATGGACCTGGTGATCTGGGCCTCACCCAGTCCTGGTGAATTTGTTCCCCACCTGGACCTGATTGCTGTGGACTCTTTCTTAGCCTCACCTGGAACTGGTGACTCTGATCCTATCTGCGCGTCACCCAGACCTGGTGACTCTGGTCCTCACCTGGGCATCATTGGTACCTGGTGACTCTGTTCTACACTTGAGCCTCAACTGGACATGCTGACTCTGGAACCTCTCTGGGCCTCACCCTGCCTTGGTGACTCTGGTACCCATCTGGATGTCACCTGGACCAGGTGATTCTGGTACCGCTCTAGGCCTCAAACAGTTCTGGTGAACCTGGTCCTCAACTGGGCCTCACCTGGACCTAGTGAATATGCTCCATCTGGGACTCATTTGGACCTGGTGACTCTGGTACCTACCTGGGCATCATAGGGATATGGTTCCAATGCATGGCTTGCAGGTTGGCCTCACCTGGACCTGGTAACTCTGGTCCCTACCTGGGCATAATCGGGACATGGTTCCACTGCATGGCCTGCAGGTTGGCCTCACCTGGACCTGGTGAGTGGGCTTGCCACATGGGCCTCACCCATACCTGGTGACACAGGTCCCCACGTGGGCCTCAATTGGACCTCGTGAATCTGGTCCTTACCTGGTCCTTCCCCAGAACTGTAAACTCTGGTCACCACCTGGGAATCACCTGGGCCTGGTGAATCTGGTCCCCATCTAGGCCTCACCCAGTCCTGGTGACTTTGTTCCCCACAGGGACCTGATTGCTGTGGACGCCTTCTTGGCCTCAACTGGGACTAGTGACTCTGATCCTAACTGGGCCTCACCCAGATCTGGTGACTCTGGTCCTCACCTGTGGACCATTAACCTGGATACTCTGTTCCACACCTGAGCCTCACCTGGACATGAAGACTCTGGATCCCCTCTGGGCCTCACCCTGACATGGTGACTCTAGTCCCCATCTGGATGTCACTTAGACCAGGTGAATCTTGTACCCCTCTAGGCCTCAACTACACCTGGTGACTCTGGTCCTCAACTGGGCCTCACCGGGACCTAGAGAATATGCTCCCCACCTGCGCCTCATCTGGACCTGGTGACTCTGGTTCTACCTGGTCATCATCGGGACATGGTTACTGTATTCCCCACTGGGACTGATCTGATCCTGGTAACTCTGGTCCGGACTTTGGCCTGTTCTGTACCAGGTGACTCTGGCTCCACCTGGGCCTCATCTGTAACTGGTGACTCTGATCCTAAGCATGGCCTCACCTGACTTTCTGACTGTGGTTCCCATCGGGACCTCACCTGGACCTCATGTCTCTAGTCGCACCTGGGCCTCACCAGGACCTGGTGTCTCTGGTACCCACCTGGGTAGCATCAGGATATCGTTACACTCTTCACTATCAGTGACACAGCGGGACGTATTAACTCTGGTCTTCACCTGGGCCACACCTGGATGTGGTGACACTGGTTCCCACATGGGTCTCACCTGGACATTGTGAATCGGATCCCCACCAGGGCCTCATTTGTAACTGGTGATTCTCGTTCCCACATGGACACCATGTCGACCTGGTGGCTGCAGTGTTTCTAGCTTCTCATGTACCTCGTGACTCTGGTCCCCGCCAGGGCCTCACCGGGACCTGGTGAGTGTGGTTGCCACCTGCACCTCACCTGCAGCTGGTGATTCTGGTCTGCACCTGAGACTACCCTGGATCTGGTGACTGTGGTCCCCACCTGGGCTTCACCTGAATTTGGGGAATCCGGTCCCCATCTGGGCCTCAACTGGCCCTGTTGACCATGGTCCTCACTGGGCAAAATTGGGACCCGGTGACTGAGTTCCACAACTGGACCTCACCTGGACCAGGTGACTCTGGTCCCCCTCTGGGTCTCACCGTGCCCTAGTGACTGTGAACCCCACTTTGGCCTGACTTGGACCTGCTGACCCTGGTTGCCACCTGCGCCTGACCTCTAACTGTTGACTCTGGTTCTCTCAAGGTCCTCCCCTGTACCTGGTGATCCTGGTCTGCAACTGGGCCCCACCTGAACGTGGTGACCCTTGTCACCACGGGGGACTCACCAGGACCTGCTTACTGTGTTCCACACCTGGGCCTCAAGTAGACCTGTTGACCATGGTCCCCAAGGCGGCCTCACATAGACCTGTTTCCTCTGATCCCCACCGGGGCCTCACGTGTACCTGGTAACTCTGGTCCTCAACTGGGCCTCATCTGGACCTAGTGACTCTGGTCCCCACCTGGGCTTCACCTGGATCTGGTGACTCTGGTCCTCAGTTTGGCCTCACCTGGACTTGGTGTCTTTCTTGCCCACTTTAACCTAACTCAGAACTGCTGAATCTTGACCCACCTAGGCCGCACGCAGACCTGGTGACTCTTGTCCCCAGCTCTGCCTCAATTCGACCTGATGAATCTGCTCCTCACGTTGGCCTCACATGGACCTGGGACTCAGCTGGATAGAGTGGCTCTGGTTCCCACAAGGGGCTCACATGATACTGGTGACTGTGGTCCCACCTGGGCCTCACCTGGACGAGGTGACTGGTTCCCACAGGGACCTCACCTGGACCTGGTGACTCAGGTCCTCATATGGGCATCATGGGACCTGGTTTCTCAGTTCCACATCGGGACCTAACCTGGACCTAGTGATTCTCGTCCCATTATGGTCCTCACCCTGACGGGGTGACTCTGGTCCCCACCTGGATATCACCAGAACCGGGTGATTCTGGTCCCCCTCTGGGACTCACCGGGAGCTGGGGACACTGGTCCTCAACTGGGCCTCAACAGGACCTGGTGAATCTGCTCCTCACTTAGGCCTCGTCTAGATCTTCTGACTCTTTTCCCACCTGGCATCAATGGGACATGGTTAGTCTGTTCCCCACCTGGGCCTCACCTGGACATGATAACTTTGCTCCACATTTTGGCCTCAACTAGTCCTGATGACTCTGGTCCCCGACCTAGGCGTCAATCTGGACATGATTGCTGTGGACTCCTTCTTAGCCTCAACTGGAACTGGTGACTCTGATCCAGATTGAGGATCCCCATTCTGGGCCTCACCTGGCCCTGTGAACCATGGTCCTCAACTGCCAAAATTGGGACCCGGTGACTGTGTTCCACCCCTGGACCTCACCTGGAACAGGTGACTCTGGTCCCCCTCTGGGTCTCACCCTTCCCTAGTGACTGTGAACCCGACTTTGGCCTGACTTGGACCTGCTGACCCAGGTTGACACCTGCGCCTGACCTCGAACTGTTGACTCTGGTTCACTCAAGGGCTTACCCTGTCCCTGGTGATCTTGGTCCCCCCCTGGGACTCACCTGGACGTGGTGACCCTTGTCACCACCGGGGACTCACCTGGACCTGGTTACTGTGTTCCACACCTGGGCCTCAAGTAGTCCTGTTGACCATGGTACCGAAGCCTGCCTCATATGGACCTGTTTCCTGTGATTCCCTCGGGGCATCACGTGTACCTGGTAACACTGGTCCTCACTTGGGCCTCATCTGGACCTAGTGACTCTGGTCCCCACCTTGGCTTCACCTGGATCTGGTGACTCTGGTCCTAAACTGGGCCTCACGTGGACCTATTGAATATGCTCCATCTGGGCCTCATTTGGACTTGGTGACTCTCTTCCCTACCTGGGCATCATCGGGACATGGTTCCACTGCATGGCCTTTAGGTTGGCCGCCCCTGGACCTGGTAACTGTGGTTCTACCTGGGCATCATCGGGATGTGGTTACTCTATTCCCAGTGGGACTGACTTGATCGTGGTGACTCTCGTCCTGACTTTCGCCTCTTCTGTGCCATGTGACTCTGGCTCCCCCTGGATCTCACCTGTAAGTGGTGACTCTGATCCTAAGCATGGCTTCACCTGACCTGGTGACTTTGGTTTCCATCGGTACCTCACCTGGTCCTCATGTCTCTGGTCCCAACTGGGACACACCAGGACCTTGTATCTGGTACGCACCTTAGTAGCATCAGGATATGGTTACACTGTTCACTAACAGTGACCCGGCCGGACCTATTAACTCTCGTCTTCACCTTGTCCACACTTGGACATGGTGACACTGGTTCCCACCTGGGTCTCACCTGGACATGGTGACTCAGATCCCCACCTGGTCCTCACTGGTAACTTGTAATTCTCTTTCCCACATGGACATCATGTGGACCTGGTGGCTGCAGTGTTTCTAGCTTCTCATGTACCTCGTGACTCTGGTCCCCACCAGGGCCTCACCCGGACTTGGTGAGTGTGGTTGCCACCTGCACCTCACCAGGACCTCGTGATTCTGGTCTCCACCTGAGACTACAATGGATCTGGTGACTGTGCTCCCCACCTGGGCTTCACCTGAATTTGGGGACTCAGGTCCCCATCTGGGCCTCACCTGGCCCTGTTGACCATGGTCCTCAACTGGGCAAAATTGGGACCCGGTGACTCTGTTCCACAACTGGATCTCACCTGGACAAGTTGACTCTGGTCCCCCTCTGGGTCTCACTGTGCCCTAGTGACTGTGAACCCAACTTTGGCCTGACTTGGACCTGCTGACCCTGGTTGCCACCTGCGCCTGACCTCGAATGTTGACTCTGGTTCTCTCAAGGGCCTCCCCTGTACCTGGTGATCCTGGTCCCCAATTGGGCCTCAACTGGACGTGGTGACTCTTGTGACCACCGGGGACTCACCTGGACATGATTACTGTGTTCCACACCTGGGCCTCATGTAGACATGTTGACCATGGTCCCCAAGCCGGGCTCACGTGGACCTTTGCCTCTGATCCTCGCCAAGGGCTCTCGTGTATCTGGTAACTCTGATCCTCATCTGGGCCTAATCAGGACGTAGTGACTCTGGTCCCCACCTGGGTTTCACATGGATCTGGTGACTCTGGTCCCCACCTGGACTTCACCTGGATCTGGTGACTCTGGTCCCCACCTGGACCTCTCCTGGACCTGGTGACTCTCTTTCCAACATGGACCTCACCTGGATCTGGTGTCTCTGGTCCTCAGTTTGGCCTCACCTGGACCTGGTGTCTCTCGTCCCCACTTTGACCTAACTCAGAACTGCTGAATCTTGCCCCACCTAGCCCGCACCCAGACCTGGTGACTCTTGTCCCGAACTATGCCTTAATTCGACCTGATGCATCTGGTCCTGACGTGGGGCTCACATGGACCTGGGACACAGCTGGATAGAGTGGCTCTGGTTCCCACAAGGGGCACACCTGATACTGGTGATTGTGGTCTTATTCTATGCCTCGCCAGGACCTAGTGATTCTGTTCCCCATCTGAGCCTGCATGGCCATAGTGACTCTGGTCCTCACCCAGGCATCATTGGGACCTGGATACTCTATGCCACACCTGGGCCTAGTTTGACCAGGGATCTCTGGTCCCATTTTGGGCCTCAAACTAAACTGGTTACTCTGGTTCCCCTCTGGGCCTCACCCTTACCTGGTGACTCTGGTCACCCCTTGGGGTTCACTTGGGCCTCGTGAATCTGGTCCTTAGCTTGTCCGCAACTGGCCCTGGTGACAGGTCACCACGTGGGCCTCACCTGGACTTGGTGAATCATGTTGCCACCAGCGCCTCACCTGGACCTTGTGACTGTGGTCCCTCCTGGACCTCACCTGGATCTGGTGGCTCTGGTTCCCATATGGGGCCCTCCTGGATCTGTTCCCTGTGGTCTCCCTCTGGCCTCACCTGGAACACAATGACTCTGATCTATATTTGGGCCTCTCCTGGACCTGTTGACTCTGGTCCTTACCTGGGCATCATTGGGACCTGGATACTCTCTTATACACCTGGGCCTCACCAGGACCTGGTGACTGTGGTCCCACCTGGGCCTCACCTGGACGGGGTGACTGGTTCCCACAGGGACATCACCTGGACCTGGTGACTCAGGTCCTCATATGGGCATCTTGGGACCTGGTTTCACAGTTCCACATCGGGGCCTCACCTGGACCTAGTGATTCTCGTCCCCCTCTGGGCCTCACCCTGACTTGTGACACTGGTCCCCACCTAGATATCACCAGAACCGGGTGACACACTCGGAGCTGGGGACACTGGTCCTCAGCTGGGCCTCAACAGGACCTGGTGAATCTACTCCAATCTTAGGCTTCGTCTGGACCTTGTGACTCTTTTCCCACCTGGCATCAGTGGGACATGGTTACTCTGTTCCCCACCTGGCCCCACCTGGACTTGATAACTTTGCTGCACACTTTGGCCTCAACTGGTCCTGATGACTCTCGTCCCCAAACCTAGGCCTCAATCTGGACCTGGTGACTGTCGTCCCCAACTGGGTCTCAGCTGGACCTGGTGACTCCCGTTCCCACATGAACCACACCTGGGTCTGGTGACTGTGGTGTTCTTGTAGACTCACATTTACCTTGAATCCCGTCCCCACTAGGGCCTCACCTGGATCTGGTGACTCTGGCCTGCAGGCTGGCCTCAACTGGACCTGGTGAGTGGGCTTGCCACCTGGGCCTCACCCATACATGGTGACACCGGTCCCCACGTAGGCCCCAGTATCTTGGTGAATCTCGTCCTTACCTGGTCCTCAACCGGACCTGGTAACCCTAGTCACCACCTGGGAATCACCTGGACCTGGTGTATCTGGCCCCATCTGGGCCTCACCCAGTCCTGGTGACTTTGTTCCCCACCTGGACCTGATTGCTGTGGACGCCTTCTTGGCCTCAACTGGAACTGGTGACTCTGATCCTAACTGGGCCTCACCAAGATCTCGTGACTCTGGTCCTCACCTGTGGACCATTATCACCTGGATACTCTGTTCCACACCTGAGCCTCACCTGGACATGATGACTCTGGATCCCTTCGGGGCCTCACCCTGACATGGTGACTCTGGTCCCCATCTGGATGTCACCTAGACCAGGTGAATCTGTTACCCCTCAAGGGCTCAAATATGCCTGGTGACACTGGTCCTCAACTGGGTCTCACCGAGACCTAGTGAATATGCCTCCCACCTGCGCCTCATCTGGACCTGGTGACGCTGGGTCTACCTGGGCATCATCGGAACATAGTTACTCTGTTCCCCACTGGGACTGACCTGATCCTGGTAACTCTGGTCCTGACTTTGGCCTCTTCTGTACCAGGTGACTCTGGCTCCACCTGGGCCTCACCTGTAACTGGTGACTCTGATCCAAAGCATGGCCTCTCCTGACCTGGTGACTGTGGTTCCCATCGGGACCTCACCTGGACCTCATGTCTCTGGTCCCACCTGGGCCTCACCAGGACCTGGTGTCTCTGGTACACACCTGGGTAGCATCAGGATATGGTTACACTGTTCACTAACAGTGACCCAGCCGGACCTATTAACTCTGGTCTTCACCTGGGCCACACCTGGACATGGTGACACTCGTTCCCACCTCGGTCTCACCTGGAAATGCTGAGTCAGATACCCACCTGGTCCTAACCTATAACTGTTGATTCTCGTTGCCACATGGACATCATGTGGACCTGGGGGCTGCGGTGTTTCTAGTTTGTCATGTACCTTGTGACACTGGTCCCCACCAGGGCCTCACCGGGACCTGGTGAGTGTGGTTGCCACCTGCACCGGCACCTGGACCTGTTGATTCTGGTCTGCACCTGAGAGTACCCTGGATCTGGTGACTGTGGTCCCCACCTGGGCTTCACCTGGATTTGGGGACTCTCGTCCCCACGTGAGGCTCACCAGGCCCTGTTGACCATGGTCCTCATTTGGGCAAAATTGGGACCCTGTGACTGTGTTCCACAACTGGACCTCACCTGGACCAGGTGACTCTGGTCCCCCTCTGGGTCTCACCATTCCCTAGTGACTGTGAACCCCACTTTCCCCTGACTTAGACCTGCTGACTCTAGTTGAAACCTGCGCCTAAACTCGAACTGTTGACTCTGGTTCTTTCAAGGGCCTCCCCTGTACCTGGTGATCCTGGTACGAACCTGGGCCTCACCTGGACGTGGTGACTTTGTCACCATGGGGACTCACCTGGACCTGCTTACTGTGTTCCACACCTGGGCCTCAGGTAGACCTGTTGACCATGGTCTCCAAGCTGGCCTCACATGGACCTGTTGCCTCTGATCCCCAACGGTGCCTCACGTGTACCTGGTGACTCTGGTCCTCACCTGGGCCTCATCTGGACCTAGTGACTCTGCTCCCCGCCTGGGCTTCACCTCGATCTGGTGACTGGTCCCCACCGGGACTTGACCTGCATCTGGTGACTCTGGTCCCCACCTGGACCTCTCCTGGACCTGGTGACTCTCTTTCCAACATGCACCTCACCTGGATCTGGTGACACTGGTCCTCAGTTTGGTCTCACCTGGACCTTGTGACTCAGGTCTTCATATGGGCATCATGGGACCTGGTTTCTCAGTTCCACATCGGGGCCTCACCTCGACCTAGTGATTCTCGTCCCCCTCTGGGCTTCTCTCTGACGTGGTGACTCTGGTCCCCACCTGGATATCACCAGAACCGGGTGACTCTGGTCCTCCTCTGGGACTCACCCGGAGCTGGGGACACTGCTCCTCAACTGGGCCTCAACAGGACCTGGTGAATCTACTCCTCACTTAGGCCTCATCTGTACCTTGTGACTCTTTTCCCACCTGGCATCAATGGGACATGATTTCTCTGTTCCCCACCTGGGGCTCACCTGGACATGATAACTTTGCTCCACACTTTGGCCTCAACTGGTCCTGATGACGCTGGTTCCCCCACCTAGGCCTCAATCTGGACCTGGTGACTGTGGTCCCACCTGGGTCTCACCTGGACCTGGTGACTCTCGTTCCCACATAAACTAAACCTGGACCTGGTGACTGTGGTGTTCTTGTAGACTCACATTTTCGTGGTGACTCCGGTACCCACTAGGGCCTCACCTGGATCTGGTGACTCTGGCCAGCAGGTTGGGCTCGCCTGGACCTGGTGAGTGGGGTTGACACCTGGGCCTCACCCATACCTGGTGACTCAGGTCTCCACGTGGGCCTCTTGGACCTGGTGAATCTTGTTCTTACCTGGTCCTTTCCCAGGCCCGTGGACTCTGGTCACCACATGGTTCTCACTTGGACCTGGTGAATCTGGTCCCCATCTGTGCCTCACCCAGTCCTGGTGACTTTTTTCCCCACCGGGACCTGATTGCTGTGGACTCTTTCTTGGCCTCACCTGAAACGGATGACTCTGAACGTATCTGAGTGTCACCCAGACCTTTTGACTCTGGTCCTCACCTAGCCATCATTGGTACATGGAGACTCTGATCCACACCTGAGCCTCACCTGGACATGATGACACTGGAACCTCTCTTGGCCTCACCCTGACCTGGTGACCCTGGTCCCCATCTCGATGTCACCTGGACCTGGTGATTCTTGTACCCCTCTAGGACTCACCCAGATCTGGTGACTCTCGTCCTCAACTGGGCCTCACCTGGACCTAGTGGATATGCTCCATCTGGGCCTCATCTGGACCTGGTGACTCTGGTCCCTACCTGGGCATCATCGGGACATGGTTACTCTATTCCACACTGAGAATGACCTGATCCTGGTAACTCTGGTTCTCTCTTTGGACTCTTCTGTACCAGGTAACTCTGGCTCCACCTGGGCCTGACCTGTAACTGGTGACTCTGATCCTACGCATGGCCTCATCTGACCTAGTGACTGTGCTTCCCATCGGGACCTCACCTGGACCTCATGTCTCCGGTCCCACCTGGGCTTACCAGGACCTGGTGTCTCTGGTACCCACATGGGTACCATCAGGATATGGTTACACGGTTCACTAACAGTGACACAGCCGGACCTATTAGCTCTGGTCTTCACCTGGGCCACACCTGGACATGGTGACACTGGTTCCCACCTGGGTCTCAACTGGACATGGTGAGTCGGATCCCCACCTGGTCCTCACGTGTAACTGGTGATTCTCGTTCCCACATGGACTCATGTGGAACTGGTGGCTGCAGTATTTTGAGCTTCTCATGTACCTCTTGACTCTGGTCCCCACCAGGGCCTCACCGGGACCTGGTGAATCTGGTCCCCATCTGGGCCATACCCAGTCCTGCTGACTTTTGTTCCCCACCTGGACCTGATTGCTGTGGACTCTTTCTTTGCCTCACCTGAAACGGGTGACTCTGATCCTATCTGCGCGTCACCTAGACCTGGTGACTCTGGTCCTCACCTGGGCATCATTGGTACCTGGTGACTCTGTTCCACACCTGAGCCTCACCTGGACATGATGACTCTGGAACCTCTCTGGGCATCAACCTGACCTGGTGACTCTGGTCCCCATATGGATGTCACCTGGACCACGGAATCATGGTACTTCTCTGGGCTTCAACCTGGTCTAGTGACTCTGGTCCTCAACTGGGCCTAACCTAGACCTAGTGATTATGCTCCATCTGGGCCTCATTTGGACCTGGTGACTCTGGTCCCTACCTGGGCATCATCGGACATGGTTCCACTGCATGGCCTGTAAGTTGGCCTCACCTGGACCTGGTAACTCTCGTCCCTACCTGGACATCATTGGGACCTGGTTCCTCTGTATGGCCTGCAGTTTGGCCTCACCTGGACCTGGTGAGTGGGTTTGTCACCTGGGCCTCACCCTTGCCTAGTGACACAGGTCCCCACGTGGGCCTCACTTGGACCTGGTGAATCTGGTCCTTACCTGGTCCTCACCCGGAACTGGTAACTCTGGTCACCACCTGGGAATCACCTGGGCCTGGTGAATCTGGTCCCCATCTGGGCCTCATCCAGTCCTGGTGACTTTGTTCCCCACCTGGACCTGATTGCTGTGGACTCCTTCTTGGCCTCACCTGGAACTGGTGACTCTGATCCTAACTGGGCCTCACCCAGTTCTGGTGACTCTGGTCCTCATCTGTGGACCATTATGAGCTGGATAAACTCTTCCACCCCTGAGCCTCACCTGGGCATGATGACTCTGGAGCCCCTCTGGGCCTCAGCCTGATATGGTGACTCTGGTCCCTATCCGTATGTCACCTAGACCAGGTGAATCTGGTACCCTTCTATGCCTCAACTTGACCTGGTAAATCTGGTCCTCAACCTAGTGAACATGCTCCCCACCTGCGCCTCATCTGGACCTGGTGACTCAGGTTCTACCTGGGCATCATCGGGACATGGTTACTCTATTCCCAACTGGGACTGACCTGATCCTGGTAACTCTGGTCCTGACTTTGGCCTCTTCTGTACCAGGTGACTCTGGCTCCACCTCGGCCTCACCTGTAACCTCTGACTCTGATCCTAAGCATGGCCTCACCTGACCTGGTGACTGTGGTTCCCATCGGGACCTCACCTGGACCTCATGTCTCTGGTCCCACCTGGGCCTCACCAGGACCTGGCGTCTCTGGGACCCTCCTGGGTAGCATCAGGATATGGTTACAGTGTTCACTAACAGTGCGCCAGCCGGAACTATTAACTCTGGTCTTCACCTGGGCCACACCTGCACATGGTGACACTGGTTCCCACCTGGGTCTCACCTGGACATGGTGAGTCGTATCCCCACCTGGGCCTCACCTATAACTGGTGATTCTTGTTCCCACATGGAGATCATGTGGACCTGTTGTCCGCAGTGTTTCTAGCTTCTTTTTTTAAATTTTTATTTATTTATGATAGTCACAGAGAGAGAGAGGCAGAGACACAGGCAGAGGGAGGAGCAGGCTCCATGCACAGGGAGTTCGACGTGGGATTCGATCCCGGGTCTCCAGGATCGCGCCCTGGGCCAAAGGCAGGCGGCAAACCGCTGCGCCACCCAGGGATCCCATGTGTTTCTAGCTTCTCATGTACCTCGTGACTCTGGTCCCCACCAGGGCCTCACTGGGACCTGCTGAGTGTGGTTGCCACCGGCACCTCACCTGGACCTGGTGATTCTGGTCTGCCCCTGAGACTATCCTGGATCTGGTGACTCTGGTCCCCACCTGGGCTTCACCTGGATTTGGGGACTCTGGTCCCCATCTGGCTCACCTGGCCGAGTTGACCATGGTCCTCAACTGGGCAAAACTGGGACCCGGTGGCTGTGTTCCACAACTGGACCTCACCTTGACCAGTTCACCCTGGTCCCCCTCTGGGTCTCACCGTGCCCTAGTGACTGTGAACCCCACTTTGGCCTGACTTGGACCTGCTTACCCTTGTTGCAACCTGCTCCTGACCTCGAACTTTTGACTCTGGTTCTTTCAAGGGCCTCCCCTGTCCCTGGTGATCCTGGTCCCCACCTGGGCCTCACCTGGACGTGGTGACTCTTGTCAACACCGGGGACTCACCTGGCCCTTGTTACTGTGTTCTACACCTGGGCCTCAAGTAGACCTGTTGCCTCTGATCCCCACCGGGGCCTTAGTTGTCTGGTAACTCTGGTCCTCACCTGGCCTCATCTGGACCTAGTGACTCTGGTCACCACCTGGGCTTCACCTGGATCTGGTGACTCTGGTCCCCACCTGGACTTCACCTGGATCTAGTGACTCTGGTCCCCACCTGGACATCTCCTGGACCTGGTGACTCTCTGTCCAACATGGACCTCACCTGGATCTGGTGACTCTGGTCCTCTCTTTGCCCTCACCTGGACCTGGTGCCTCTCATCCCCCCATTGAACTAACTCAAAACTGCAGAATCTTGCCACACCTAGGCCGCACCCAGACCTGGTGTCTCTTTTCCCCAGCTATGCCTCAATTCGACCTGATGAATCTGGTCCTCACCTGGGCCTCACATGGACCTGGGACTCAGCGGGATAGAGTGGCTCTGATTCCCACAAGGGGATCACCTGATTCTGCTGACTGTGGTGTTATTCTATGCCTCACCAGGACCTAGTGATTCTGTTTGCCATCTGGGCCTGCATGGCCCTAGTGACTCTGGTCCTCACCTAGGTATCATTGGGACCTGGATAATCTATTCCACACCTGGGCCTCACTTTGACGAGGGACCTCTGGTCCCATTCTGGGCCTCAAACTAAACTGGTTACTCTGGTTCCCCCTATGAGCCTCAACCCTACCTGGTGACTCTGGTCACCCCTTAGGCTTCACATGGGCCTGCTGAAACTGGTCCTTAATTGGTCCGCACCTGGATCTGGTGATTGGTCGCCACCTGGGTCTCACCTGGACTTGTTGAATTCTGTTGCCTCCTGCGCCTCACCTGGACCTTGTGACTGTGGTCCCACCTGGACCTCACCTGGATCTGGTGGCTCTGTTTCCCATATGGGGCTCTCCTGGACCTGGTTCCTGTGGTCTCCACCTGGCCTCACCTGGAACACAATGACTCTGATCCATATTTGGGCCTCTCCTGGACCTGTTCACTCTGGTCCTTACCTGGGCATCATTGGGTCCTGGATACTCTCTTATATTCCTGGGTCTCATCTGGACATGGTGACTGTGGTCCCACCTGGGCCTCACCTGGACGAGGTGACTGGTTCCCACAGGGACCTCACCTGGACCTGGTGGCTCAGGTCCTCATATTGGCATCATGGGACCTGGTTTCTCAGTTCCACATCGGGGCCTCACCTGGACCTAGTGATTCTCGTCCCCTCTGGGCCTCACCCTGACGTGGTGACTCTGGTCCCCACCTGGATATCACCAGTACCGGGTGACTCTGGTCCCCCTCTGGGACTCACCCGGAGCTGGCGACACTTGTCCTCAGCTGGACCTCAACAGTACCTGTTGAATCTACTCCTCACTTAGGCCTCGTCTGGACCTTGTGACTCTTTTCCCACCTGGCATCAATGGGATCATGGTTACTCTGTTTCCCACCTGGGCCTCACATGGACATGATAACTTTGCTCCACACATGAGCCTCACCTGGACATGATGACTCTGGATCCACTCTGGGCCTCCCTCTGACATGGAGACTCTGGTCACCATCTGGATGTCTCCTACACCAGGTGAATCTGGTGCCCCTCTAGGCCTCAACCAAACCTGGTGACTCTAGTCCTCAACTGGGCCTTACCGGGACCTAGTGAATATGCTCCCCAACTGCGCCTCATCTGGATATGGTGACTCTGGTTCTACGTGGGCATCATCGGGACATGGTTACTCTATTCCCCACTGGGAGCGACCTGATCCTGGTAACACTAATCCTGACTTTGCATTTTCTTGTGAGTGTGGTTGCCACCTGCACCTCACCTGGACCTGGTTATTCTGGTCTGCACCTGAGACTCCCCTTGATCTGGTGACTGTGGTCCCCACCTGGGCTTCACCTGGATTTGGGGACTCCGGTCCCCATCTGGGCCTCACCTGGCCCTTTGACCATGGTCCTCAACTGGGGAAAATTGGGACCCTGTGACTGTGTTCCACAACTGGACCTCACCTGGACCAGGTGACTCTGGTCCCCCTCTGGGTCTCACCGTGCCCTAGTCACTGTGAACCCCACTTTGGCCTGACTTCGACCTGCTGACCCTGGTTGCCACCTGTGCCTGACCTCGAACTGTTGACTCTGGTTCTTTCAAGGGCCTCCCCTGTACCTAGTGATCCTGATGCCCACCTGGGCCTCACCTGCACGTGGTGTCTCTAGTCACCACACCTGGGCCTCAATTACACCTCTTGACCATAGTCCCCAAGCTCGCCTCACATGGACCTCTTACCTCTGATCCCGACCGGGGCCTCACGTGTACCTGGTAACTCTGGTCCTCACCAGGGCCTCATCTGCACCTAGTGATTCTGGTCCCCACCTGGACTTCACCTGGATCTCGTGACTCTGGTCCCCACCTGGAACTCACCTCGATCTGGTGACTCTGGTCTCAGTTTGGCCTCACCTGGACTGGTGTCTCTCGTCCCCACTTTGACCTAACTCAGAACTGCTGAATCTTGCCCCACCTAGGCCGCACCCAGACCTGATGACTCTTGTCCCCAGCTATGCCTCAATTCGACCTGATGAATCTGGTCCTCACGTGGGCCTCACATGGACCTGGGACTCAGCGGGATAGAGTGGCTCTGGTTCCCACAAGGGGCTCACCTGATACTGGTGACTGTGGTCTTATTCTATGCCTCACCAGGACCTAGTGATTCTGTTCCCCATCTGGGCCTCCATGGCCCTTGTGACTGTGGTCCTCACCCAGGCATCATTGGGACCTGGATACTCTATTCCACACCTGGGCCTCACTTTGTCCAGGGACCTCTGGTCCCATTCTGGGCCTCAAACTAAACTGGTTACTCTGATTCCCCCTCTGGGACTCACCCTTACCTGGTGACTCTGGTCACCACTTGGGCTTCACTTGCGCCTGGTGAATCTGTTTCTTAGCTGGTCTGCACCTGGATCTGGTGACAGGTCACCACGTGGGCCTCACCTGGACTTGGTGAATCATGTTGCCACCTGCGCCTCACCTGGACCTTGTGACTGCGGTCCCTCCATGGACCTCACCTGGATCTGGTGGCTCTGGTTCCCATATGGGGCTCTCCTGGACCTGGTTCCTGTGGTCTCCATCTGGCCTCACCTGGAACACAATGACTCTGATCCATATTTGGGCCTCTCCTGGACCTGTTGACTCTGGTCCTTACCTGGGCATCATTGGGACCTGGACACTCTCTTATATACCTGGGCCTCACCAGGACTTGGTGACTGTGGTCCCACCTGGGCCTCACCTGGACGGGGTGACAGGTTCCCACAGGGACATCACCTGGACCTGGTGACTCAGGTCCTCATATGGGCATCTTGGGACCTGGTTTCACAGTTCCACATCGGGGCCTCACCTGGACCTAGTGATTCTCGGCCCCCTCAGGGCCTCACCCTGACTTGTGACACTGGTTCCCACATGGATATCACCAGAACCGGGTGACACACCCGGAGCTCGGGACACTGGTCCTCAGGTGGGCCTCAACAGGACCTGTGAATCTACTCCAAACTTAGGCTTCGTCTGGACCTTGTGACTCTTTTCCCAGCTGGCATCAATGGGACATGGTTACTCTGTTCCCCACCTGGGCCTCATCTTGACATGATAATTTGCTGCACACTTTGGCCTCAACTGGTCCTGATGACTCTCGTCCCCCAACCTAGGCCTCAATCTGGACTGGTGACTGTCGTCCCCAACTGGGTCTCAGCTGGACCTGGTGACTCCCGTTCCCACATGAACCACACCTGGACCTGGTAACTGTGGTGTTCTTTTAGACTCACATTTACCTTGTGACTCCCGTCCCCACTAGGGCCTCACCTGGATGTGGTGACTCTGGCCTGCATGCTGGCCTCACCTGGACCTGGTAACTCTGGTCCCTACCTCGACATCATCGGGACACGGTTCCTCTGCATGGCCTGCAGGTTGGCCTCAGCCGGACCTGGTGAGTGGGGTTGCCACCTGGGTCTCACCCATACCTGGTGACACAGGTCCCCACGTGGGCCTCACTTGGACCTGGTGAATCTGGTCCTTACCTGGTCCTCACCCGGACCTGGTAACCCTGGTCACCACCTGGGAATCACCTGGACCTGGTGAATATGGTCCCCATCTGGGCCTCACACAGTCCTGTTGACTTTCTTCCCCACCTGGACCTGATTGCTGTGGACACCTTCTTGGCCTCAACTGGAACTGGTGACTCTGATCCTAACTGGGCCTCACTCAGATCTGGTGACTCTGGTCCTCACCTGTGGAACAATATGACCTGGATACTCTGTTCCACACCTGAGCCTCACCTGGACATGATGACTCTGGATCCCCTCTGGTAATCAGCCTGACATGGTGACTCTGGTCCCCATCTGGATGTCACCTAGATCAGCTGAATCTGGTACCCCTCTAGGCCTCAACTAGACCTGGTGACTCAGGTCCTCAACAGGGCCTCAACGGAACCTAGTGAATATGCTCCCCACCTGCGCCTCATCTGGACTTGGTGACGCTGGTTCTATCTGGGCATCATTGGGACATGGTTACTCTGTTCCCCACTGGGACTGTCCTGATCCTGGTAACTCTGGTCCGGACTTTGGCCTCTTCTGTACCAAGTGACTCTGGCTCCACCTGGGCCACACCTTTAACTGGTGACTCTGATCCTAAGCATGGCCTCAACTGACTTTCTGACTGTGGTTCCCATCGGGACCTCACCTGGACCTCTTGTCTCTGGTCCCACCTGGGCCTCACCAGGGCCTGGTGTCTCTGGTACCCACCTGGTAGAATCAGGACATGGTTACACTGTTCACTAACAGTGACCCAGCCGGACCTATTAACTCTGGTCTTCACCTGGGCCACACCTGGACATGGTGACACTGGTTCCCACCTGGGTCTCACCTGGACATGGTCACTCGGATCCCCACCTGGTCCTTACCTGTAACTGGTGATTCGTGTTCCCACATGGACATCATGTGGACCTGGTGGCTGCAGTGTTTCTAGCTTCTCATGTACCTCGCGACGCTGGTCCCCACCAGGGCCTCACCAGGACCTGGTCAGTGTGGTTGCCACCTGCATCTCACCTGCACCTGGTGATTCTGGTCTGCACCTGAGACTACCCTGGATCTAGTGACTGTGGTCCCCACCTGGGCTTCACCGGGATTTGGGGACTCCGGTCCCCATCTTGGCCTCACCTGGCCCTGTTGACCATGGTCCTAAACTGGGCAAAATCGGGACGCGGTGACTGTGTTCCACAACTGGAACTCACCTGGACCACGTGACTCTGGTTCCCCTCTGGGTCTCACCGTGCCCTAGTGACTGTGAAACACACTTTGGCCTGACGTGGACCTGCTGACCCTGGTTGGAAGCTGCGCCTGACCTGAACTGTTGACTCTGCTTCTTTCAAGGGCTTCCCCTGTACCTGGTGATCCTGGTCTCCACCGGGCCTCACCTGGACGTGGTGACTCTTGTCACAACTGGGGACTCACCTGGACCTGCTTACTGGTTCCACACCTGGGCCTCAATAGACCTGTTGACCATGGTCCCCAAGCCGGCCTCACATGGACCTGTTGCCTCTGATCCCCACCGGGGCCTCACGTGTACCTGGTAACTCTGGTCCTCACCTGGGCCTCATCTGGACCTAGTGACTCTGGTCCCCACCTGGGCTTCACATGGATCTGGTGACTCTGGTCCCCACATGGACTTCACCTGTATCTGGTGACTCTGGTACCCACCTGGACCTCTCCTGGACCTGGTGACTCTCTTTCCAACATGGAGCTCACCTGGATCCGGTGACTCTGGTCCTCAGTTTGGCCTCACCTGGACCTGGTGTCTCTTGTCCCCACTTTCACCTAACTCAGAACTGCTGAATCTTCTCCCACCTAGGCCGCCCCCAGACCTGGTGACTCTTGTCCCCAGCTATGCCTCAATTCGACCTGTTGAATCTGGTCCTCACGTGGGCCTCCCATGGACCTGGTACTCAGCTGGATAGAGTGGCTCTGGTTCCCACAAGGGGCTCACCTGATACTGCTGACTGTGATCTTAGTCTATGCCACACCAGGACCTGGTGATTCTGTTCCCCTTCTGGGCCTGCATGGCTCTAGTGACTCTGGTCTTCACCCAGGCATCATTGGGACCTGGATACTCTATTCCACACCTGGGCCTCACTTTGACTAGGGATCGCTGGTTCTATTCTGGGCCTCAAATTAACTGGTTTCTCAGGTTCCCCCTCTGAGCCTCACCCTTACCTGGTGACTCTGGACACCCTTTGGGCTTCACTTGGGCCTGGTGAATCTGGTCCTTAGCTGGTCCGCACCAGGATGTGGTGACTGGTCACCACCTGGGCCTCACCTGTACTTGGTGAATCCTGTTGCCACCTGCGCCTCACCTGCACCTTCTGACTGTGGTCCCACCTGGACCTCACCTGGATCTGGTGGCTCTGGTTAACATATGGGGCTCTCCTGGACCTGCTGCCTGTGGTCTCCATCTTTCCTCACCTGGAACACAATGACTCTGATCCATATTTGGGCCTCTCATGGACCTGTTGACTCTGGTCCTTACCTGGAAATCATTGGGAGCTGGATACTCTCTTATATACTTGGGCCTCACCTGGACCTGGTGACTGTGGTCCCACCTGGGCCTCACCTGGACGAGGTGACTTGTTCCCACAGGAACCTCACCTGGACCTGGTGACTCAGGTCATCATATGGGCATCATGGGACCTTGTTTCTCAGTTCCACATCGGGGACTCACCTGGACCTAGTGATTCTCATCTCCCTCTGGGCCTCACCCTGACGTGGTGACTCTGGTCCCCACCTGGACGTCACCAGAACCGGGTGACTCTGGTCCCCCTCTGGGACTCACCCGGAGCTGGGGACACTGGTCCTCAACTGGGCCTCAACAGGACCTGGTGAATCTACTCCTCACTTAGGCCTCGTCTGGACCTTGTGACTCTTTTCCCACCTGGCATCAATGAGACATGGTTACTCTGTTCCCCACCTAGGTCTCAACTGGACGTGATAGCTTTTCTCCACACTTTGGCCTCAACTGGTCCTGATGACCCTGGTCCCCCCACCTAGGCCTCAATCTGGACCTGGTGACTGTGGTCCCCAACTGGGTCTCACCTGGACCTGGGGACTCTCGTTCCCACATGAACCACACCTGGACCTGGTGACTGTGGTGTTCCTGTAGACTCACATTAACCCATTGACTCCGGTCCCCACTAGGGCCTCACCCGGATCTGGTGACTCTGGCCTGCAGGTTGGCCTCACCTGGACCTGGTGAGTGGGGTTGCCATGTGGGCCTCACCCATACCTGGTGACTCAGGTCCCCACGTGGGCCTCTTGGACCTGGTGAATCTGGTCCTTACCTGGTCCTCTCCCAGACCCGGGGACTCTGGTCACCACCTGGGCCTCACCTGGACCTGGTGAATCTGGTCCCCATCTGGGCCTCACCCAGGCATGGTGACTTTGTTCCCCACCTGGATCTGATTGCTGTCGACTCTTTCTTGGCCTCACCTGGAACTGGTGAATCTGATCCTATCTGCGCGTCTCCCAGACCTGGTGACTCTGGTCCTCACCTGGGCATTACTGGTACCTGGTGACTCTGTTCCACACCTTAGGCTCACCTGGACATGATGACTCTGGAACCTCTCTGGGCCTCACCCTGACATGGTGACTCTGGTCCCCATCTGGATGTCGCTTAGACCAGGTGAATCTGTTACCCCTCTAGGGCTCAAATAGACCTGGTGACACTGGTCCTCAACTGGGTGTCACCGAGACCTAGTGAATATGCTCCCCACCTGCGCCTCATCTGGACCTGTTGACGCTGGGTCTACCTGGGCATCATCGGGACATGGTTACTCTGTTCCCCACTGGGACTGACCTGATTCTGGTAACTCTGGTCCTGACTTTGGCCTCTTCTGTACCAGGTGACTCTGCTTCCACCTTGGCCTCACCTGTAACTGGTGACTCTGATCCAAAGCATGGCCTCTCCTGACCTGGTGACTGTGGTTTCCATCGGACCTCACCTGGACCTCATGTCTCAGGTCCCACCTGGGCCTCACCGGAACCTGGTGTCTCTGGTACCCACCTGGGTAGCATCAGGATATTGTTACACTGTTCACTAACAGTGACCCAGCCGGACCTATTAACTCTGGTCTTCACCTGGGCCACACCTGGACATGGTGACACTGGTTCCCACCTGGGTCTCACCTGGAAATGGTGAGTCAGATACCCACCTGGTCGTAACCTGTAACTGTTGATTCTCCTTCCCACATGGACATCATGTGGACCTGGTGGCTGCGGTGTTTCTAGTTTGTCATGTACCTTGTGACTCTGGTCCCCACCAGGGCCTCACCGAGACCTGGTGAGTGTGGTTGCCACCTGCACCTCACCTGGACTTTGCTGATTTTTGTCTGCCCCTGAGACTACCCTGGATCTGGTGACTGTGGTCCCCACCTGGGCTTCACCTGGATTTGGGGACTCCGGTCCCCATCTGGGCCTCACCTGGCCCTGATGACCATGGTCCTCAACTGGGCACAATTGGGACCCGGTGACTCTGTTCCACAACTGGAACTCACCTGGACCATGTGACTCTAGTCCCCCTCTGGGTCTCACCGTGCTCTAGTGACTGTGAATCCAACTTTGGCCTGACTTGGACCTGCTGACGCGGGTTGCCACCTGCGCCTGACCTCGAACTGTTGACTCTGGTTCTTTCAAGGGCCTCCCCCGTACCTGGTGATGCTGGTCCCCACCTGAGCCTCACCTCACGTGGTGACTCTTGTCAACACCAGGGACTCACCTGGACCTGCTTACTGTGTTCCACACCTGGCCTCAAGTAGACGTGTTGACCATGGTCCCCAAGGCGGCCCCACATGTACCTGTTGCCTCTGATCCCCACCGGGGCCTCACGTGTACCTGGTAACTCTGGTCCTCACCTGGGCCTCATCTGGACCTAGTGACTCTGGTCCCCACCTGGGCTTCACCTGGATCTGGTGACTCTGGTCCACACCTGGACCTCACCTGTATCTGGTGACACTGGTCCTCAATTTGCCCTCACCCAGACCTGGTGACACTTGTCCCCAGCTATGCTCAATTCGACCTGATGAATCTGGTCCTCAGGTGGGCCTCACATGGATCTGGGACTCAGCTGGTTAGAGTGGCTCTTGTTCCCACAAGGATCTCACCTGATACTAGTGACTTTGGTCTTATTGTATGCCTCACCAGGACCTAGTGATTCTGTTCCCCATCTGGGCCTGCATGGGCCTAGTGACTCTGGTCCTGACCCAGGCATCATTGGGACCTGGATACTCTCTTATATACCTGGGCCTCACCTGGATCTGGTGACACTGGCCTGCAGATTGGCCTCACCTGGACTTTGTTAGTGGGATGCCACGTGGGCCTTACCCATACCTGGTGACTCAGGTCCCCACGTGGGCCTCTTGGACCTGGTGAATCTGGTCCTTACCTGGTCTTCTCCCCGACCCGGGGAATCTGGTCACAACCTGGGCCTCACCTGGACCTGGTGAATCTGGCCCCCATCTGGGCCTAACCCAGTCCTGGTGACTATGTTCCTCACCTGGACCTGATTGCTCTGGACTCTTTCTTGGCCTAACCTGGAACTGGTGACTCTGATCCTATCTGTGGTTCACCCAGACCTGTTGACTCTGGTCCTCACCTGGGCATCATTGGTACCTGGTTACTCTGTTCCACACCTGAGCCTAACCTGGACATGATGTCTCTGGGACCTCTCTGGGTCTCACCCTGACCTGGTGATCTGATCCCCATCTGGATGTCACCTGGACCAGGTGATTCTGGTACCCCTCTAGGCCTCAACCAGTTCTGGTGACTCTTGTCCTCAACTGGGCCTCACCTGGACCTAGTGAATATGCTCCATCTGGGCCTCATTTGGACCTGGTGACTCTAGTCACTCACTGGGCATCATCGGGAAATTGTTCCACTGCATGGCCTGCTGGTTGGCCTCACCTGGACCTGGTAACTCTGGTCCCTACCTGGGCATCATCGGGACATGGTTCCTCTGCATGGCCTGCAGGTTGGCCTCAACTTGAACCTGGTGAGTGGGGTTCCCACGTGGGTCTTACCCATGCCTGGTGACACAGGTCCCCACGTGGGCCTCACTTGGATCTGGTGAATGTGGTCCTTACCTAGTCCTCACCCGGAACTGGTAAATCTGGGGTCCACCTGGGCATCACCTATTCCTGGTGACTTTGTTCCCCACCTGGACCTGATTGCTGTGGACACCTTCTTGGCCTCACCTGGAAGTGGTAATTCTGATCCTAACTGGGCCTCTCCCAGATCTGGTGACTCTGGTCCTCACCTGTGGACCATTATGACCTGGATACTCTGTTCCACACCTGAGCCTCACCTGGACATGATGACTCTGGATCCCCTCTGGGCCTCACCCTGACATGGTTACTCTGTTCCCCAACTGGATGTCACCTAACCAGGTGAATCTGGTACCCCTCTAGGCCTCAACCAAACCTGGTGACTCTAGTCCTCAACTGGGTCTGCCCGGGACCTAGTGAATATGCTCCCCAACTGCGCCTCATCTGGACATGATGACTCTGGTTCTACGTGGGCATCATCGGGACATGGTTACTCTATTCCCCACTGGGAGTGACCTGATCCTTGTAACACTGGTCTGACTTTGGCATTTTCTGTACCAGGTGACTCTGGCTCCACCTGGGCCTCACCTGTAACTGGTGACTCTTATCCTTTTTTAAATTTTTTTTTAATTTTTATTTATTATGATAGGCACACAGTGAGAGAGAGAGAGGCAGAGACACAGGCAGAGGGAGAAGCAGGCTCCATGCACCGGGAGCCTGACGTGGGATTCGATCCCCGGGTCTCCAGGATCGCGCCCTGGGCCAAAGGCAGGCGCCAAACCGCTGCGCCACCCAGGGATCCCATTTTTTTTTTAAATTTTTTTTTTCATTTTTTATTTATTTATGATAGGCACACAGTGAGAGAGAGAGAGGCAGAGGACACAGGCAGAGGGAGAAGCAGGCTCCATGCACCGGGAGCCTGACGTTGGATTCGATCCCGGGTCTCCAGGATCTGGTGACTCTTATCCTAAGCATGTCCTCACCTGACTTGGTGACTCTGGTCCCCATTAGGATGTAACCTGGACCAGGTGATTCTGGTACCCCTCTAGGCCTCAACCAGTTCTGGTGACTCTGGTCCTCAATTGGCTTCACCTGGACCTAGTGAATATGCTCCATCTGGGCTCATTTGGACCTGGTGACTGTCGTCCCTGCCTGGGCATCATCGGGACATGGTTCCGCACATGGCCTGCAGGTTGGCCTCACCTGGACCTGGTGAGTGGGATTGCCACCTGTGGCTAACCCATACCTGGTGACTCAGGTCCCCACGTGGGCCTCTTGGACCTGGTGAATCTGGTCCTTACCTTTCTTCTCCCAACCTGGGTACTCTGGTCATCACCTGGGCCTCACTTGGACAAGGTGAACTGGTCCCCATCTGGGCCTCACCCAGTCCTGGTTACTTTGTTCCCCACCTGGAACTGATTGCTGTGGACTCTTTCTTTGCCTCACTTGGAACTGGTGACTCTGATCCTATCTGCGCGTCACCCAGATCTGGTGACTCTGGTCCTCATCTGGGCATCATTGGTACCTGGTGACTCAGTTCCACACCTGAACCTCACCTGGACATGATGACTCTGGAACCTCTCTGGGCCTCACCCTGTCCTGGTGACTCTGGTCCCCGTCTGGATGTCACCTTGACCAGGTGATTCTGGTACCCCTCTGAGCCTCAACCAGATCTGGTGACTCTGGTCCTCTACTGGGCCTCACCTGGACCTAGTGAATATGCTCAATCTGGGCCTCATTTGGACCTGGTGACTCTGGTCCCTACCTGGGCATCATCGGGACATGGTTCCACTGCATGGCCTGCAGGTTGGCATCACCTGGACCTTGGTAACTCTGGTTCCTACATGTACATCATCGGGACCGGTTCCTCTGCATGGCGCGAAGGATGGCCTCTCCTGGACCTGGTGAGTTTGGTTTGCAACCTGTGCCCCACCCGTACCTGGGGACACAGGTCCCTGCTTGGGCCTCTTGGACCTGGTGAATCTGGTCCTTAACTGGTCGTCTCCCAGCCCCAGGTTTCTCTGGTCACCACCTGGGCCTCACCTGGACCTGGTGAATCTGGTCACCATCTGGGCCTCACCCAGTCCTGGTGACTTTGTTCCCCCACCTGAATCTGATTGCTGTGGACTCTTTCTTGGCCTCACCGGGACTGGTGACTCTGATCCTATCTGCGCATTACCCAGACCTGGTGACTCTGCTCCTCACCTGGGCATCTTTGGTACCTGGTGACTCTGTTCCACACTGAGCCTCACCTGGACATGATGACTCTGGAACCTCTCTGGGCCTCATCCTGACCTGGTGACTCTGGTCACCATCTGGATGTCACCTGGACCAGGTGATTCTGGTACCCCTCTAGGCCTCAACCAGGTCCTGTGACTCTGGTCCTCCATTGGACCTCACCTGGACCTAGTGAATATGCTCCATCTGGATCTCATTGGACCTGATGATTCTGATCCCTACCTGGGCATCATCGGGACATGGTTCCACTGCATGGAATTCAGGTTGGCCTCACCTGGACCATGTTAACTCTGGTCCCTACCTGGGGCATCATCGGGACATGGTTCCACTGCATGGGCCTGCAGGTTGGCCTCACCTGGACCTGGTAACTCTAGTCCCTACCTGGGCATCATCGGGACATATTTCCTCTGCTTGGCCTGCAGGTTGGCCTCACCTGGACCTGGTGAGTGGGGTTGCCACCTGGGCCTCACTCATACCTGGTGACAAAGGCCCCACGTGGGCCTCACTTGGACCTGGTGAATCTGGTCTTACCTGGTGGTCACCCGGAACTGGTAACTCTGGTCACCACATGGGAATCACCTGGGCCTGGTGAATCTGGTCCCCATCTGGGCCTCACCCAGTACTGTTGACTTTCTTCCCCACCTGGACCTGATTGCTGTGGACTCCTTCTTGGCTAACCTGGAACTGCTGACTCTGATGCTAACTGGGCCTCACCCAGATCTGGTGACTCTGGTCCTCACCTGTGGACCATTATGACCTGGATACTCTGTTCCCACCTGAGCCTCACCTGGATATGTTGACTCTGGATCCCCTCTGGGCCTCAGCCTGACATGGGGACTCCGGACCCCATCTGGATGTCACCAGACCAGGTAAATATGGTACCCCTCTAGGTCCTCACCTAGACCTGGTGACTCTGGTCCTCAACTGGGGCCTCAACGGGACCTAGTGAACATGCTCCCCACCTGCGCCACATCTGGGTCTGGTGACTCTGGTTCTACCTTGGCATCATCGGGACATGGTTACTCTATTCCCACTTGGAGTGACCTGATCTGGTAACTCTGGTCCTGACTTTGGCCTCTTCTGTTCCAGGTGACTCTGGCTCCACATGGCACTCACCTGTAACTGGTGACTCTGATCCTAAGCATGGCCTCACCTGACCTGGTGACTGTGGTTCCCATCGGGACCTCACCTGGACTTCATGTCTCTGGTCCCCACTTAGGCCTCACCAGGATCTGTTGTCTCTGCCACCCACCTGGGTAGCATCAGGATATGGTTACACTGTTCACTAAACAGTGACCCAGCCGGACCTATTAACTCTGATCTTCACCTGGGCCACACCTGGACATGGTGACACTTTTTCCACGTTTGTCTCACCTGGACCTGGTGAGTCGGATCCCCACCTCGTCCTCACCTGTAACTGGTGATTCTCGTTCCCACATGGAGATCATGTGGACCTGTTGGCCGCAGTGTTTCTAGCATCTTTTTTTAAATTTTTATTTATTTATGATAGTCACAGGAGAGAGAGAGAGAGACAGAGACACAGGCAGAGGGAGAAGCAGGCTCCATGCACCGGGGGAGCCCGACGTGGGATTCGATCCCCGGTCCTCCAGGATCGCGCCCTGGGCCAAAGGCAGGCGCCAAACCGCTGCGCCACCCAGGGATCCCATGTGTTTCTAGCTTCTCATGTACCTCGTGACTCGGGTCCCCACCAGTGCCTCACCGGGACCTGGTGAGTTTGGTTGCCACCTGCACCACACCTGGACCTGGTGATTCTGGTCTGCACCTGACACTACCCTGGATCTTGTGATTGTGGTCCCCACCTGTGCTTCACCTGGATTTCGAGACTCCGGTCCCCACCTCGGCCTCACCTGGCCCTGTTGACCATGGTCCTCAACTGGGCAAAATTGGGACCTGGTGACTGTGTTTCACAAACTGGACCTCACCTGGACCAGGTGACTATGCTCCCCCCTCTGGGTCTCACCGTGCCCTAGTGACTGTGAATTCCACTTTGGCTTGACTTGGACCTGCTGACCCTGGTTGCCACCTGCGTCTAACCTCGAACTGTTGACTCTGGTTCTTTCAAGGGCCTCCCCTGTACCTGGTGATCCTGCTCCCACCTGGGACTCACCTGACGTGGTGACCCTTGTAACCACGGGGGACTCACCTGGACCTTGCTTTACTGTGTTCCACACCTGGGTCTCAAGTGGACCTGTTGATCATGGTCCCCAAGCCGGCCTCACATGGACCTGTTGCCTCTGATCCCCACCGGATCATCACGTGTACCTGGTAACTCTGGTCCTCACCTGGGCCTCATCTGCACCTAGTGGACTCTGGTCCCCACCTGGGCTTCACCTCGATCTGGGGACTCTGGTACCCACCTGGACTTCACCTGGATCTAGTGACTCTGGTCCAACCTGGACCTCTCCTGGACCTGGTGACTCTCTTTCCAACATGGACCTCACCTGGATCTGGTGACTCTTGTACTCAGTTTGGCCTCACCTGGACCTGGTGTCTCTCGTCCCCACTTTGACCTAACTCAGAACTGCTGAATCTTTCCCCACCTAGGCCGCACACAGACCTGGTGACACTTGTCCCCAGCTATGCCTCAATTCGACCTGGTGAATCTGGTCCTCACGTGGGCTTCACATGGACCTGGGACTCAGCTGGATAGAGTGGCTCTGGTTCCCACAAGGGGCTCACCTCATACTGGTGACTGTGGTCTTTTCTGTGACTCACCAGGACCTAGTGATTCTGTTCCCCATCTGGGCCTGCATGGCCCTAGTGACTCTGGTCCTGACCCAGGCATCATTCGGACTGGATACTCTATTCCACACCTGGGCCTCACTTTGACCACGGACCACTGGTCCCATTCTGGGCCTCAAACTAAACTGGTTACTCTGGTTCCCCTTCTGGGCCTCACCCTTACCTGGTAAATCTGGTCACCCCTTGGGCTTCACTTGGGCCTGGTGAATCTGGTCCTTAGCTGGTCCGCACATGGATCTGGTGACTGTTCGCCACCTGGGCCTCACATGGACTTGGTGAATCCTGTTGCCACCTGCACCTCACCGGGACCTTCTGACTCTTTTCCCACCTGGCATCAATGGGACATCGTTACTCTGTTCCCCACCCGGGCCTCACCTGGACATGATAACTTTGCTCCACACTTTGGCCTCAACTGGTCCTGATGACGCTGGTCCCCCACCTAGGCCTCAATCTGGACCTGGTGACTGTGGTCCCCACCTCTTTCTCACCTGGACCTGGTGTCTCTCGTTCCCACATGAACCACACCTGGACCTGGTGATGTGGTGTTCTTGAGACGCACATTTACCTGGTGACTCCGGTCCCCACTAGGGCCTCACCTGGATCTGGTGACTCTGGCCTGAAGGTTGTCCTCACCTGGACCTGGTGAGTGGGGTTGCCACCCCATACCTGGTGACTCAGTTCCACACGTGGGCCTCTTGGACCTGTTAATCTGGTCGTTACTGGTCCTCTCCCAGACCCGGGGACTCTGGTCCCCAACTGGGCCTCATCTGGACCTGTGAATCTGGTCCCCATCTGGGCCTCACCCAGTCCTGGTGATTTGTTCCCCATCTGAATCTGATTGCTGTGGACTCTTTCTTGGCCTCACCGGGAACTGGTGACTCTGATCCTATCTGCGCGTCACCCAGACCTGGTGACTCTGGTCCTCACCTGGGCATCATTGGTACCTGGTGACTCTGTTCCACCAGAGCCTCACCTGCACATGATGACTCTGGAACCCCTCTGGGCCTCACCCTGACCTGGTGATTCTGGTCCCCATCTGGATGTCACCTGGACCAGGTATCTGGTACCCCTCTAGGCCACAACCAGATCTGTGACTCTGGTTCTCAACTGGGCCTCACCTGGACCTAGTGAATATGCTCCATCTGGGCCTCATTTGACCTGGTGACTCTGGTCACTACCTGGGCATCATCGGGACATGGTTCCACTGCATGACCTGCAGGTTGGCCTCACCTGGACCTGGTAACTCTGGTCCCTACCTGGGCATCATCGGGACATGGTTCCACACATGGCCTGCAGTTTGGCCTCACCTGGACCCGGTAACTCTAGTTGCTACCTGGGCATCATCGGGACATGGTTCCTCTGCATGGCCTGCAGGTTGGGCTCACCTGGACCTGGTGAGTGGCGTTGTCACCTTGGCCTCACCCATGCCTGGTGACACAGGTCCCCACGTGGGCCTCACTTGGACCTGGTGAATCTGGTCCTTACCTGGTCCTCACCCGAAACTCCTAAATCGGGTCACCACCTGGGAATCACCTGAACCTGGTTAATCTGGTCCCCATCTGGTCCTCATCTAATCCTGGTGACTAAGTCACCCCACCTGGACCTGATTGCTGTGGACTCCTTCTTGGCCTCACCTGGAACTGGTGACTCTGATCCTAAGCATGGCCTCACCTGACCTGGTGACTGTGGTTCCCATCAGGACTTCACCCGGACCTCATGTCTCTGGTCCCACCTGGGCCTCACCAGGACCTGGTGTCTCTCGTACCCACCTGGGTAGCATTAGGATATGGTTACACTGTTCACTAACAGTGACCCAGCCGGACCTATTAACTCTGGTCTTCACCTGGGCCACACCTGGACATGGTGACACTGGTTCCCACCTGGGTCTCACCTGGACATGGTGAGTCGGATCCCCACCTGGTCCTCATTTGTAACTGGTGATTCTCGTTCCCACATGGACATCATGTGGACCTGGTGGCTGCAGTGTTTCTAGCTTCTCATGTACCTCGTGACTCTGGTCCCCACCAAGGACTCACCGGGACCTGGGTGTGTGTGGTTGCCACCTCCGCCTCACCTGGACCTGGTGATTCTGGTCTGCACCTGAGACTACCTGGATCTGGTGACTGTGGTCCCCACCTGGGCTTCACCTGGATTTGGGGACTCCGGTCCCCATCTGGGCCTCACCTGGCCCTGTTGTCCATGGTCCTCACTGGGCAAAATCGGACCGGTGACTGTGTTCCACAACTGGACCTCACCTGGACCACATGACTCTGGTCCCCCTCTGGTCTCACCGTCCCTAGTGACTGTGAACCCACTTTGGCCTGACTTGGACCCTGACACTGTTGACCTGCGCCTGACTCGAACTGTTGACTCTGGTTATTTCAAGGCCTCCCCTGTACCTGGTGATCCTGGTCCCCACCGGGGCCTCCTGGACATGGTGACTCTTTCACCACGGGACTCACCTGGACCTGCTTACTATGTTCCACACCTGGGCCTCAAGTAGACCTGTTGACCATGGTCCCCAAGCCGGCCTCACATGAACCTGTTGCCTCTGATCCCCACCGAGGCCTCACGTGTACCTGGTACTCTGGTCCTCACCTGGGCATCATGGTCCTGGTGACTTGTTCCACACCTGAGGCTCCCCTGGACATGATGACTTGGAACTACTCTGGCTATTAACCTAACGTAGTGACTCTGGTCCCCATATGGATGTCCCTGGTCCAGGGATTATGGTACCCGTCTGGGCCTCAACAAGGTCTGGTGACTCTGGTCCTCAACTGGGCCTCACCTGGACCTAGTGAATATGCCATCTGGGCCCTCATTTGGATCTGGTGACTCTGGTCACTACTGGGCATCATCGGGATATGGTTCCATGCATGACCTGCAGGTTGGCCTTACCTGGACCTGGTAACTCTGGTCCCTACCTGGGCATCATCGGGACATGGTTCCAACTGCATGGCTGTAGGTTGGCCTCACTGGACCTGGTAACTCTCGTCCCTACTGGGCATCATTGGGACTTGGTTCCTCTGCATGACCTGCAGGTTGGCCTCACTGGACCTGGTGAGTGGGTTTGTCACCTGGGCCTCACCCTTGCCTAGGGACACAGGTCCCCACGTGGCCTCATTGGACCTGGGAATCTGTCCTTACCTGGTGGTCACCCGGAACTGGTAACTCTGGTCACCACATGGGAATCACCTGGGCCTGGTGAATCTGGTTCCATCTGGGCCTCACCCAGTCCTGTTGACTTCTTCCCCACCTGGACCTGATTGCTGTGGACTCCTTCTTGGCTAACCTGGAACTGCTGACTGATGCTAACTGGGCCTCACCCAGATCTGGTGATTTGGTCCTCACTGTGGACCATTATGACCTGGATACTCGTTCCACACCTGAGCCTCACCTGGATATGATGACTTGGATCCCCTCTGGGCCTCAGCCTGACATGGGGACTCTGGTCCCAATCTGGATGTCACTAGACCAGGTGAATCTGGACCCCTCTAGGCCTCACCTAGACCTGGTGACTTTGGTCCTCAA
>NW_023331253.1:0-43690 GCF_011100685.1 Canis lupus familiaris
CCCAGTCACAAGGTCCAGGTGAGGCGCAGGAGGGCAACAGGATTCACCAAAGTCCAGGTGAGGCCCAGGTGGCGACCAGTCACCAGATCCAGGTGCGGGAAACAGCTAAGGACGAGATCTCCAGGGCCAAGTGAGCCAACGGGTGACCAGATCACCAGGGCAGGGTGAGGCCCAGAGGGGGGGACCAGAGTAGTAACCAGTTTAGTTGAGGCCCAGAATGGGACCAGAGGTCCCTGGTCAAGAGAGGCCCAGGTGTGGAATAGAGTAGCAGGTCACAATGACGCCTGGTGAGGACCAGAGTCACTAGGGCCATGCAGGCCCAGATGGGGAATAGGAATCATAGGTCCTGGTGAGGCATAGAAATAAGAGCACAGTCAGCAGTATCAGGTGAGCCCGTTGTGAGAACCAGAGCACTTTACCAGCTGAGTCCCAGGACCAGGTGAGTCCACGTGAGGACCAGTTTCATCAGGTCGAATTGACGGAGTAGGGGACAAGAGTCACCGGCTGGGTGCAGCTAGGTGGGGCAAGATTCAGCAGTTCTGAGTTAGGTCAAAGGGGACGAGAGACACCAGGTCAGGTGAGGGCCAAAACTGAGGACCAGATGACCAGCTCCTAGGTGCAGGCAAGGTTGGAAAGCGAAGTCACCGAGGTCCAGGAGAGGTCCAGGTGGGGTCCAGAGTCACCAGATCCAGGTGAAGTCCAGGTGGGGACCAGAGTCACCAGATCCATGTGAAGCCCAGTGGGGACCAGAGTCACTAGGTCCAGATGAGGCCCAGGTGAGGACAGAAATACCAGGTACACGTGAGGACCGGTGGGGATCGGAGCAACAGGTCTGTGAGGCGGCTTAGGGACCATGGTCAACAGGTCTATTGAGGCCCAGGTGTGGAACACAGTAAGCATGTCAGGTGAGTCCCCATTGGTGACGGAGTCACCACGTCCAGGTGTGGGCCAGGTCCGACCAGGATCACCAGGTCCAGGGAAGGCCCTTGAAAGAACCAGAGTCAAAGTTCGGTCAGGCGAGGTGGCAACCAGGGTCAGAGTCCAAGTCAGGCCAAAGTGGGGTTCACAGTCACTAGGGCACGGTGAAACAGAGTGGGACCAGAGTCACCTGGTCCAGGTGAGGTCCACTTGTGGAACACAGTAACTGGGTCCCAATTTTGCACAGTTGAGGACATGGTCAACGGGCCAGGTGAGGCCAGATGGGGACCGGAGTCCCAAATCCAGGTGAAGCCCAGGTGGGGACCACAGTCACCAGATCCAGGGTAGTCTCAGGTGCAGACCAGAATCAACCAGGTCCATGTGAGGTGCAGGTGGCAACCACACTCACCGGTCCCGGAGAGGCCCCGGGGGGAACAGAGACACGAGGTACATGAGAAGCTAGAAACACTGCAGCCACCAGGTCCACATGATGTCCATGTGGGAACGAAAATCACCATTACAGTGAGGACCAGGTGGGGATCCGACCTCCACATGTCCAGGTGAGACCCAGGTGGGAACAGTGTCACCATGTCCTGGTGTGCCCCAGGTGAAGACCAGAGTTATTAGGTCCGGCTGGATGAGTGTTAGTGAACAGTGTACCATATCCTGATGCTACCAGGTGGGTACCAGAGACACCAGGTCCTGTGAGGCCCAGGGTTAACCGGAGACATGAGGTCCAGGTGACGTCTCGATGGAACCACAGTCACCAGGTCAGGTTAGGCCATGCTTTAGGATCAGAGTCACCAGGTACAGGTGAGGCCCAGGTGGAGCCAAAGTCACCTGGTACAGAAGAGGCCAAAGTCAGGACCAGAGTTACCAGGATCAGGTCAGTCCCAGGGGAATACAGTAACCATGTCCCAATATGCCCAGGTAGAATCAGAGTCACCAGGTCCAGCGAGGCGCAGGTGGGGAGAATATTCACTAGGTCCAGGTAGGCCCAGATGAGGACCAGAGTCACCAGGTCTAGTTGACGCCTAGAGGGGTACCAGATTCACCTGGTCTAGGGACATCCAGATGGGGACCAGAGTCACCATGTCAGGGTGAGGCCCAGAGGGCATCCAGAATCATCATGTCCAGGTGAGGTTCAGGTGTGGAACAGATATCCAGGTCATAATGTCCACATGTGAGACCAGAGTCACCAGATCTGGGTGAGGCCCAGTTAGGAGCAGAGTCACAAGTTCCAGTGAGGCCAAGAAGAGTCCACAGCAATCAGGTCCAGGTGGGGATCAAAGTCACCAGGAATGGGTGAGGCCCAGATGGGGACCAGATTCACCAGGTCCAGGTGATTCCCAGGTGGTGACAAGGGTTACCAGTTCCGGGGTGAGGACGAGGTGACGGACCAGATTCACCAGGTCCAAGTGAGGCCCACGTGAGACCTGTGTCACCAGGTATGGGTGAGGCCCAGGTGGCAAGCCCACTCACCAGGTCAGGTGAGGCCAACCTGCAGGCCATGCAGAGGAACCGTGTCCCGATGATGCCCTGGTAGGGACCAGAGTTACCAGGTCAAGAAGAGGCCAACCTGCAGACCATTATGTGGAACCATGTCCCGTTGTTGCCCCCATATGGACCAGAGTCACCAGGTCCAAATGAGGCCCAGATGGAGCATATTCCCTAGGTCCAGATGAGGCCCACTTGAGACCAGAGTCCCCAGATCTGGTGAGGCCCAGAGGTGTACCAGATTCACCTGGTCTAGGTGACATCCAGATGGGGACCAGAGTAACCATGTCAGGGTGAGGCCCCAGAGGGGATCCAGAGTCATCATGTCCAGGTGAGGCTGAGGTGTGGAACAGAGTATCCAGTCATAATGGTCCACAGGTGAGGACCAGAGTCCCCAGATCTGGGAGAGGCCCAGTTAGGATCAGAGTTACCACTTCCAGGTGAGGCCAAGAAGGTGTCCACAGCAAATCAGGTCCAGGTGGGGAACAAATTCACCAGGACTAGGTGATGCCCAGGTGGGGACCAGATTTACCACTTCCGGGTGAGGACTAGGTAAGGACCACATTCACCAGGTCCAATTGAGCCCACGTGGGGACCTTTGTCACCAGGCATGTGTAAGATCCAGGTGGGAACCCCACTCACCAGGTCAAGATGTCCCGATGATGCCCAGGTAGGGACCAGAAGTTACCAGGTCCAGGTGAGGCAAACCAGCAGGCCATGCAGTGGAACAATTTCACGATGATTCCAGTGAGTGACCAGAGTCACCAGGTCCAAATGAGGCCCAGATGGAGCATATTCACCAGGTCCAGGTGAGGCCCAGTTGAGGACAAGAGTCACCAGATCTGGTTGAGGCCTAGAGCGGTTCCAGAATCACCTGGTCCAGGTGACATCAAGATGGGGACCAGATCACCAGGTCAGGGTGAGTCCCAGAAAGGTCCCAGAGACATCATGTCCAGGTGAGGCTCAGGTGTGGAACAGAGTAACCAGGTACCAATGATGCCCAGGTGGGGACGAGAGTCACCAGGTCTGGGTGACGCACAGATAGGATCAGAGTCACCAGTTCAAGGTGAGGGCAAGAAAGAGTCCAGAGCAATCGGGTCCAGGTGGGGAACATAGTCACCAGGACTGGGTTAGTCCCAGATGGGGACCAGATTCACCAGGTCTAGGTGAGGCCCCAGGTTGTGACAAGATTCCCCGGGTCTGGGAGAAGACCAGGTAAGGGCCATATTCACCAGGTCCAAGAGGCCCACGTGGGGACCTGACTCACCAGGTATGTGTGAGGCCCAGGTGGCATCCACTAACCAAGTCCAGGTGAGGCCAACTTGCAGGCCAGATTCACCAGATCCAGGTGAGGCCCTAGTGGGGCCAGAGTCACCAGGTAAATGTGAGTCTACAAGTACACCACAGTGACCAGGTCCAGGTGTGGTTCATGTGGGAACGAGAGTCACAAGGTCCAGGTGAGACCCAGGTGTGGATGACAGTCTCCAGCTCCAGATTGAGGCCTAGGTGGGAGGACCAGAGTCATCGGGACGAGTTGAGGCCAAAGTATGGAGCAAAGTTATCATGTCCAAGTGAGGCCCAGGTGGGGAACAGAGTAAAAATGTGCCATAGATGCCAGGTGGGAAAAGAGTCACAAGGTCCAGAGGAGGCCTAAGTGAGGAGTAGATTCACCAGGTCCTGTGGAGGCCCAGTTGAGGATCAGTGTCCCCAGCTCTGGGTGATTCCCAGAGGGGGACCAGAGTCACCCGGTTCTGGTGTGAGTCAGGTGCGGACCAGAGTCACCACGTCAGGATGAGGCCCAGAGGGGAACGAGAATCACTAGGTCAGATGAGGCCCCGATGTGGAACTGAGAAAACAGGTCCCATGATGCACATATAAGGACCTGAGTCACCAGGCCCAGGGGAGGTCCCTGTGGGAACCAGTCACCTCGTCCAGGTGAGGCCCAGGTGGGACCACAGTCACCAGGTCCACGTGAGGACCATGTATATAAGAGAGTATCCAGGTCCCAATGATGCCCAGGTAAGGACCAGAGTCAACAGGTCCAGGAGAGGCCCAAATATGGATCAGAGTCATTGTGTTCCAGGGGAGGCCAGATGGAGACCACAGGAACCAGGTCCAGAAGAGCCCCATATGGGAACCAGAGCCACCAGATCCAGGTGAGGTCCAGGTGGGACCACAGTCACAAAGTCCAGGTGAGGCGCAGGGTGGCAACAGGATTCACCATATCCAGGTGAGTCCCAGGTGGCGACCAGTCTCCAGATCCAGGTGCGGACCAGCTTAGGACCAGATTCACCAGGCCCAAGTGAATTCCAAGGGGTGACCAGAGTCACCAGGAAAGGGTGAGGCCTAGAGGGCGTACCAGAGTAACCAGTTTAGTTTGAGGCTCAGAAAGGGACCAGAGGTCCCTGGTCAAAGTGAGGTCCAATTGTGGAATAGAGTATCCAGGTCGCAATGATCCCTGGGAGTGGACCAGAGTCACTAGGGCAATGCAGGCCCAGATGGGGAACAGAATCACTAGGTCCTGGTGAGGCATAGAATAAGACCAGAGACACCAGTATCAGGTGAGCGCCTTGTTGGAACCAGAGCCACTCTATCCAGCTGAGTCCCAGGTCCATGTGAGGGCCATGTGAGGACCAGATTCATCAGGTCGAATTGAGGCATAGCTGGGGACAAGAGTCACCAGGTTTGGGTGCGGCCTAGGTGGGGCAAGTTTCAGCAGGTCTGAGTTAGGTCAAAGTGGGGACGAGAGACACCAGGTCCAGGTGAGGCCAAACTGAGGACCAGAGTCACCAGATCCAGGTGAGGTCCATGTTGGAAAGAGAGTCACCAGGTCCAGGACAGGTCCAGGTGGGGACGAGAGTCACCAGATCCAGGTGAAGCCCAGGTGGGGACCAGTCACCAGATCTAGGTGAAGCCCAGGTGGGGACCAGAGTCACTAGGTCCAGATGAGGCCCAGGTGAGGACCAGAGTTACCAGGTACACGTGAGGCCCCGGTGGGTATCAGAGGCAACAGGTCCATGTGAGGCCGGCTTGGGGACCATGGTCAACAGGTCTACTTGAGGCCTCAGTGTGGAACACTGTAACCAGGTCCAGGTGAGTCCCCGGTGGTGACAAGAGTCACCACGTCCAGGTGAGGCCCAATGGGAACCAGGATCACCACGTCCAGGGGAGGCCCTTGAAAGGACCACAGTCAACAGTACGAGGTCAGGCGCAGGTGGCAACCAGGGTCAGCAGGTCCAAGTCAGGCCAAAGTGGGGTTCACAGTCACTAGGGCACGGTGAGACCCAGAGGGGGACCAGAGTCACCTGGTCCAGGTGAGGTCCAGTTGTGGAACACAGTCACTGGGTCCCAATTTTGCCCAGTCTAGGACCATGGTCAACAGGGCCAGGTGAGGCCCAGATGGGGACTGGAGTCCCCAATTCCAGGTGAAGCCCAGGTGGGGACCACAGTCACCAGATCCAGGGTATTCTCAGGTGCAGACCAGAATCACCAAGTCCAGGTGAGGTGCAGGTGGCAACCACACTCACCAGGTCCCGGTGAGGCCCTGGTGGGGACCAGAGTCCCGAGGTACATGAGAAGCTAGAAACACTGCAGCCACCAAGTCCACATGATTCCATGTGGGAACGAGAATCACCAGTGACAGGAGAGGCCCAGGTGGGGATCCGACTCACCATGTCCAGGTGAGACCCAGGTGGGAACCAGTGTCACCATGTGCAGGAGTGGCCCAGGTGAAGACCAGAGTTGATAGGTCCGGCTGGGTCACTGTTAGTATACAGTGTAACCATATCCTGATGCTACCCAGGTGGGTACCAGAGACACCAGGTCCTGGTGAGGCCCAGGTGGGATAAGAGACATGAAGTCCAGGTGAGGTCCCGGTGGGAACCACCGTCACCAGGTCAGGTGAGGCCATGCTTAGGATCAGAGTCACCAGTTACAGGTGTGGCCCAGGTGGAGCCAGAGTCACTTGGTACAGAAGAGGCCAAAGTCCGGACCAGAGTTACCAGGATCAGGTCAGTCCCAGTGGGGAATAGAGTAACCATGTCCCGATGATGCCCAGGTAGAACCAGAGTCACCAGGTGCAGATGGGGCGCAGGTGTGGAGCATGATCACTAGGTCCCAGTGAGGCCCAGTTGAGGACCAGAGACACCAGATATGGTTGAGGCCTAGAGGGACACTAGAAACACCTGGTCCAGGTGACCTCCAGATGAGGACCAGAGTCACCATGTCTGGGTGAGGCCCAGAAAGGTTCCAGAGTCATCATGTCCAGGTGAGGCTCAGGTGTGGAACAGAGTCACCAGGTACCAATGATGCCCAGGTGAGGACCAGAGTCACCAGGTCTGGGTGACCCGCAGATAGGATCAGAGTCACCAGTTCCAGGTGAGGCCAAGAAAGAGTCCACAGCAATCAGGTTCTGGTGGTGAACAAAGTCCCGAGGACTGGGTGAGGCCCAGATGGGGACCAGATTCACCAGGTCCAGGTGATTCCCAGTTGGTGAACAGAGTTACGAGTTCCGAGTGAGGACCAAGTAAGGACCAGATTCACCAGGTCCAAGTGAGGCCCACGTGGGGACCTGTGTCACCAGGCATGTGTGAGGCCCAAGTGACAACCCCTCTCACCAGGTCCATGTGAGTCCAACCTGCAGGCCATTCAGAGGTACCATGTCCTGATGATGCCGAGGTAGGAACTAGAGTTCTCAGGTCCAGGTGAGGCCAACCTGCAGGCCATGCAGTGGAACATGTCCCGATGAAGCCCACGTAGGAACCAGAGTTACCAGGTCCAGGTGAGGCCAACCTGCAGGCCATGCAATGGACCCATGTTCCGATGATGCCCAGGTAGGGAACAGAGTCTCCAGGTCCAAATGAGGCCCAGATGGAGCATATTCACTAGGTGCAGGTGAGGCCCAGTTGAGGATCACAGTCACCAGATCTGGTTGAGTCCTAGAGGGGTACCAGAATCACCTGGACCAGGTGACATCCAGATGGGGACCAGAGTCACCAGGTCAGGGTGAACCCAACCTGCAGGTCAGAGTCTCCAGATACAGGTGATTCCCTAGTGGGGACCGGAGTCACAGGTAAATGTCAGTCAACAAGAACACCACAGTCAACAGGGCCAGGTGTGTTTCATGTGGGAACGAGAGTCACCAGGTCCAGGTGAGACCCAGGTGGGGACCACAGTCACCAGGTCCAGATTGAGGCCTAGGTGGGGGGACCATATTCATCAGGACCATTTGAGGCCAAAGTGTGGAGCAAAGTTATCATGTCCAGGTGAGGCCCAGGTGGGGAACAGAGTAACCATGTCCCATTGATGCCAGGTGGGAAAAGAGTCACAAGGTCCAGACGAGGCCTAAGTGAGGAGTAGATTCACCAGGTCCTGTTGAGGCCCAGCTGAGGACCAGTGTCCCCAGCTCCGGGAGAGTCCCAGAGGGGGACCAGAGTCACCCGGTTCTGGTGATATCCAGGGGTGACCAGAGTCACCACGTCAGGGTGAGGCCCAGAGGGGGACGAGAATCACTAGGTCCAGATGAGACCCCGATGTGGAACTGGGAACCCTGGTCCCATGATGCCCATATGAGGACCTGAGTCACCAGGTCCAGGTGAGGTCCAGGTGGGGACCAGAGTCACTAGGTCCAGATGAGGCCCAGGTGAGGATCAGAGTTACCAGATACACGTGAGCCCCCAGCGGGGATCAGAGCCAAAAGGTCCACGTGAGGCCTGCTTGGGGACCATCGTCAACAGGTCTACCTGAGACCCAGGTGTGGAACACTGTAAGCCCGTCCAGGTGAGTCCCCAGTGGTGACAAGAGTCACCACGTCCAGTTGAGGACCAATTGGGGACCAGGATCACCAGGTACAGGGGAGGCCCTTGAGAGAACCAGAGTCAACAATTCGAGGTCAGGCGCAGGTGGCAACCAGGGTCAGCAGGTCCAAGTCAGGCCAAAGTGGGGTTCACAGTCACTAGGGCACAGTGAGACCCAGAGGGGTCCAGAGTCACCTTGTCCAGGTGAGATCCAGTTGTGGAACACAGTCACCGGGTCCCAATTCTGCACAGTTGAGGACCACGGTCAACAGGGCCAGTTGAGGCCCAGATGGGGACCGGAGTCCCCAAATTCAGGTGAAGCCCAGGTGGGGACCACAGTCACCAGATCCAGGGTAGTCTCAGGTGGAGACCAGAATCACCAGGTCCTGGTGAGGTGCAGGTGGCAACCACACTCACCAAGTCCCGGTGATGCCCTGGTGGGGACCAGAGTCACGAGGTACATGAGAAGCTAGTAACACTGCAGCCACCAGGTCCACATGATGTCCATGTGGGAACGAGAATTACAAGATACAGGTGAGGACCAAGTGGGGATCTGAGTCACCATGTCCAGGTGAGACCCTGGTGGGAACCAGTGTCACCGTGTCCAAGTGTGGACCAGGTGAAGACAAGAGTTAATATATCCGGCCGCGTCACTTTTGGTGAACAGTGTAACCATATCCTGATGCTACTCAGGTGGGTACTAGATACAAGGTCCTGGTGAGTCCCAGTTGGGACCAGAGACATGAGGTCCAGGTGAGGAACCGATGGAAACCATAGTCACCAGGTCAGGTGAGGCCATGCTTAGGATCAGAGTCACCACTTACAGGTGAGGTCCAGGGGGAGCCAGAGTCACATGGCACAGAAGAGGCCAAAGTCAGGACCAGAGTTACCACGATCAGGTCAGTCCCACTGGGAATAGAGTAACCACGTCCCGATGATGCCCAGGTAGAACCACAGTTACCAGGTCCAGGTGCGGCCAACCTAAAGGCCATGCAGTGGAACCTTGTCCCGATGATGCCCAGGTAGGGATCAGAGTCACCAGGTCCAAATGAGGTCCAGATGGAGCATATTCACTAGGTCCAGCCGAGGCCCAGTTGAGGACCAGAGACACCAGATATGGTTTAGGCCTAGAGGGATACCAGAATAACCTGGTCCAGGTGACATCCAGATGGGGACCAGAGTCTCCAGGCCTGAGTCACGCGCAGAGAGGATAAGAGTCACCAGTTCCAGGTGAGGCCAAGAAAGAGTCCAAAGCAATCAGGTCCAGGTGGGGAACAAACTCACCAGGACTGGTTGAGGCCCAGATGGGGAAGAGATTCAGCAGGTCCAGGTGAGGCCCAGGTGGTGACTAGAATCCCCGGGTCTGGGAGAGGACCATGTAAGGACCAGATTCACCAGGTCCAAGAGAACCACGTGGGTTCCTGAGTTACCAGGTAATGGTGAAGCTCAGGTGGCAACCCCACTCACCAGGTCCAGGTGAGGCCAACCTGCAAGCCAGAGTCACCAGATCCAGGTGAGGCCCTAGGGGGACCGGTGTCACCAGGTAAATGTGAGTCTACAAGAAAACAACAGTCACAGGTCCAGGTGTGTTTCATGTGGGAACGAGAGTCACCAGGTCCAGGTGAGACCCAGGTGGGGACCACAGTCACCAGGTCCAGATTGAGGCCTAGGTGGGGGGACGAGAATCATCAGGAGCAGTTGAGGCCAAAGTGTGGAGCAAAGTTATCATGTACAGGTGAGGCCCAGGTGGGGTACAGAATAACCATGTCCCATTGATGTCAGGTGAGAAAAGAGTCACAAGGTCCAAAGGAGGCCTAAGTGAGGAGTAGATTCACCAGGTCCTGTTGAGGATCAGCTGAGGACCAGTGTCCCCAGCTCCGGGTGAGTCCCAGAGGGGGACCAGAGTCACCCGGTTCTGGTGATATCCAGGTGGGGACCAGAATCACCACGTCCGGGTGAGGCCCAGAGTGGGACGAGAATCACTAGGTCCAGATGAGGCCCCGATGTGGAACTGAGAAACCAGGTCCCATGAAGCCCATATGAGGACTTGAGTCACCAGGTCCAGGTGAGGTCCCTGTGGGAACCAGTCAACTCGTCCAGGTGAGGTCCAGGTGGGACCACAGTCACAAGGTCCAGGTGAGGCGCAGGAGGCAACAGGATTCACCAAGTCCAGGTGAGGCCCAGGTGGCGACCAGTCACCAGATCCAGGTGCGGAACAGCTAAGGACGAGATTCTCCAGGCCCAAGTGAAGCCCAACGGGTGACCAGATTCACCAGGGCAGGGTGAGGCCCAGAGGGGGGACCAGAGTAACCAGTTTAGTTTGAGGCCCAGAATGGGACCAGAGGTCCCTGGTCAAAGAGAGGCCCAGGTGTGGAATAGAGTATGCAGGTCACAATGACGCCTGGGTGAGGACCAGAGTCACTAGGGCCATGCAGGCCCAGATGGGGAATAGAATCACTAGGTCCTGGTGAGGCATAGAATAAGAGCACAGTCAGCAGTATCAGGTGAGCCCCTTGTGAGAACCAGAGCCACTCTATCCAGCTGAGTCCCAGGACCAGGTGAGTCCCACGTGAGGACCAGATTCATCAGGTCGAATTGAGGCGTAGCTGGGGACAAGAGTCACCAGGTCTGGGTGCGGCCTAGGTGGGGCAAGATTCAGCAGTTCTGAGTTAGGTCAAAGTGGGGACGAGAGACACCAGGTCCAGGTGAGGCCAAACTGAGGACCAGATTCACCAGATCCAGGTGAGGTCCATGTTGGAAAGAGAGTCACGAGGTCCAGGAGAGGTCCAGGTGGGGTCCAGAGTCACCAGATCCAGGTGAAGTCCAGGTGGGGACCAGAGTCACCAGATCCATGTGAAGCCCAGGTGGGGACCAGAGTCACTAGGTCCAGATGAGGCCCAGGTGAGGACTAGAAATACCAGGTACACGTGAGGACCCGGTGGGGATCAGAGGCAACAGGTCGATGTGAGGCCGGCTTAGGGACCATGGTCAACAGGTCTACTTGAGGCCCAGGTGTGGAACACAGTAAGCAGGTCCAGGTGAGTCCCCATTGGTGACAGGAGTCACCACGTCCAGGTGTGGGCCAGGTCCGACCAGGATCACCAGGTCCAGGGAAGGCCCTTGAAAGAACCAGAGTCAAAAGTTCGGGGTCAGGCGGAGGTGGCAACCAGGGTCAGCAGGTCCAAGTCAGGCCAAAGTGGGGTTCACAGTCACTAGGGCACAGGTGAAACTAGAGTGGGACCAGAGTCACCTGGTCCAGGTGAGGTCCACTTGTGGAACACAGTAACTGGGTCCCAATTTTGCACAGTTGAGGACCATGGTCAACAGGGCCAGGTGAGGCCCAGATGGGGACCGGAGTCCCCAAATCCAGGTGAAGCCCAGGTGGGGACCACAGTCACCAGATCCAGGGTAGTCTCAGGTGCAGACCAGAATCACCAGGTCCATGTGAGTTGCAGGTGGCAACCACACTCACCCGGTCCCGGAGAGGCCCCGGTGGGGAACAGAGACACGAGGTATATGAGAATCTAGAAACACTGCAGCCACCAGGTCCACATGATGTCCATGTGGGAACGAAAATCACCAGTTACAAGTGAGGACCAGGTGGGGATCCGACTCACCATGTCCAGGTGAGACCCAGGTGGGAAACAGTGTCACCATGTCCTGGTGTGCCCCACGTGAAGACCAGATTTATTAGGTCCGGCTGGATGAGTGTTAGTGAACAGTGTAACCATATCCTGATGCTACACAGGTGGGTACCAGAGACACCAGCTCCTGGTGAGGCCCAGGAGTTACCGGAGACATGAGGTCCAGGTGACGTCTCGATGGGAACCACAGTCACCAGGTCAGGTTAGGCCATGCTTAGGATCAGAGTCACCAGGTACAGGTGAGGTCCAGGAGGAGCCAAAGTCACCTGGTACAGAAGAGGCCAAAGTCAGGACCAGAGTTCCCAGGATCAGGTCAGTCCCAGTGGGTAATACAGTAACCATGTCCCAATGATGCCCAGGTAGAATCAGAGTCACCAGGTCCAGCGAGGCGCAGGTGGGGAGAATATTCACTAGGTCCAGGTGAGTCCAGATGAGGACCAGAGTCACCAGGTCTAGTTGACGCCTAGAGGGGTACCAGATTCACCTGGTCTAGGGGACATCCAGATGGGGACCAGAGTCACCATGTCAGGGTGAGGCCCAGAGGGCATCCAGAATCATCATGTCCAGGTGAGGTTCAGGTGTGGAACAGAATATCCAGGTCATAATGGTCCACATGTGAGGATCAGAGTCACCAGATCTGGGTGAGGCCCAGTTAGGAGCAGAGTCACAAGTTCCAGGTGAGGCCAAGAAGGAGTCCACAGCAATCAGGTCCAGGTGGGGATCAAAGTCACCAGGAATGGGTGAGGCCCAGATGGGGACCAGATTCACCAGGTCCAGGTGATTCCCAGGTGGTGACAAGGGTTACCAGTTCCGGGTGAGGACGAGGTAAGGACCAGATTCACCAGGTCCAAGTGAGGCCCACGTGAGACCTGTGTCACCAGGTATGGGTGAGGCCCAGGTGGCAAGCCCACTCACCAGGTCCAGGTGACGCCAACCTGCAGGCTATGCAGAGGAACCGTGTCCCGATGATGCCCTGGTAGGGACCAGAGTTACCAGGTCAAGAAGAGGCCAACCTGCAGACCATTATGTGGAACCATGTCCCGTTGTTGCCCCCATATGGACCAGAGTCACCAGGTCCAAATGAGGCCCAGATGGAGCATATTCCCTAGGTCCAGATGAGGCCCACTTGAGGACCAGAGTCACCAGATCTGGTTGAGGCCCAGAGGGGTACCAGATTCACCTGGTCTAGGTGACATCCAGATGGGGACCAGAGTAACCATGTCAGGGTGAGGCCCAGAGGGGATCCAGAGTCATCATGTCCAGGTGAGGCTGAGGTGTGGAACAGAGTATCCAGGTCATAATGGTCCACAGGTGAGGACCAGAGTCCCCAGATCTGGGAGAGGCCCAGTTAGGATCAGAGTTACCACTTCCAGGTGAGGCCAAGAAGGTGTCCACAGCAAATCAGGTCCAGGTGGGGAACAAATTCACCAGGACTAGGTGATGCCCAGGTGGGGACCAGATTTACCACTTCCGGGTGAGGACTAGGTAAGGACCACATTCACCAGGTCCAATTGAGGCCCACGTGGGGACCTTTGTCACCAGGCATGTGTAAGATCCAGGTGGGAACCCCACTCACCAGGTCAAGATGTCCCGATGATGCCCAGGTAGGGACCAGAGTTACCAGGTCCAGGTGAGGCAAACCAGCAGGCCATGCAGTGGAACAATTTCACGATGATTCCCAGTGAGTGACCAGAGTCACCAGGTCCAAATGAGGCCCAGATGGAGCATATTCACCAGGTCCAGGTGAGGCCCAGTTGAGGACAAGAGTCACCAGATCTGGTTGAGGCCTAGAGCGGTTCCAGAATCACCTGGTCCAGGTGACATCAAGATGGGGACCAGATCACCAGGTCAGGGTGAGTCCCAGAAAGGTCCCAGAGACATCATGTCCAGGTGAGGCTCAGGTGTGGAACAGAGTAACCAGGTACCAATGATGCCCAGGTGGGGACGAGAGTCACCAGGTCTGGGTGACGCACAGATAGGATCAGAGTCACCAGTTCAAGGTGAGGGCAAGAAAGAGTCCAGAGCAATCGGGTCCAGGTGGGGAACATAGTCACCAGGACTGGGTTAGTCCCAGATGGGGACCAGATTCACCAGGTCTAGGTGAGGCCCAGGTTGTGACAAGATTCCCCGGGTCTGGGAGAAGACCAGGTAAGGGCCATATTCACCAGGTCCAAGAGGCCCACGTGGGGACCTGACTCACCAGGTATGTGTGAGGCCCAGGTGGCATCCCACTAACCAAGTCCAGGTGAGGCCAACTTGCAGGCCAGATTCACCAGATCCAGGTGAGGCCCTAGTGGGGCCAGAGTCACCAGGTAAATGTGAGTCTACAAGTACACCACAGTGACCAGGTCCAGGTGTGGTTCATGTGGGAACGAGAGTCACAAGGTCCAGGTGAGACCCAGGTGTGGATGACAGTCTCCAGCTCCAGATTGAGGCCTAGGTGGGAGGACCAGAGTCATCGGGACGAGTTGAGGCCAAAGTATGGAGCAAAGTTATCATGTCCAAGTGAGGCCCAGGTGGGGAACAGAGTAAAAATGTGCCATAGATGCCAGGTGGGAAAAGAGTCACAAGGTCCAGAGGAGGCCTAAGTGAGGAGTAGATTCACCAGGTCCTGTGGAGGCCCAGTTGAGGATCAGTGTCCCCAGCTCTGGGTGATTCCCAGAGGGGGACCAGAGTCACCCGGTTCTGGTGTGAGTCAGGTGCGGACCAGAGTCACCACGTCAGGATGAGGCCCAGAGGGGAACGAGAATCACTAGGTCAGATGAGGCCCCGATGTGGAACTGAGAAAACAGGTCCCATGATGCACATATAAGGACCTGAGTCACCAGGCCCAGGGGAGGTCCCTGTGGGAACCAGTCACCTCGTCCAGGTGAGGCCCAGGTGGGACCACAGTCACCAGGTCCACGTGAGGACCATGTATATAAGAGAGTATCCAGGTCCCAATGATGCCCAGGTAAGGACCAGAGTCAACAGGTCCAGGAGAGGCCCAAATATGGATCAGAGTCATTGTGTTCCAGGGGAGGCCAGATGGAGACCACAGGAACCAGGTCCAGAAGAGCCCCATATGGGAACCAGAGCCACCAGATCCAGGTGAGGTCCAGGTGGGACCACAGTCACAAAGTCCAGGTGAGGCGCAGGTGGCAACAGGATTCACCATATCCAGGTGAGTCCCAGGTGGCGACCAGTCTCCAGATCCAGGTGCGGACCAGCTTAGGACCAGATTCACCAGGCCCAAGTGAATTCCAAGGGGTGACCAGAGTCACCAGGAAAGGGTGAGGCCTAGAGGGCGTACCAGAGTAACCAGTTTAGTTTGAGGCTCAGAAAGGGACCAGAGGTCCCTGGTCAAAGTGAGGTCCAATTGTGGAATAGAGTATCCAGGTCGCAATGATCCCTGGGAGTGGACCAGAGTCACTAGGGCAATGCAGGCCCAGATGGGGAACAGAATCACTAGGTCCTGGTGAGGCATAGAATAAGACCAGAGACACCAGTATCAGGTGAGCGCCTTGTTGGAACCAGAGCCACTCTATCCAGCTGAGTCCCAGGTCCATGTGAGGGCCATGTGAGGACCAGATTCATCAGGTCGAATTGAGGCATAGCTGGGGACAAGAGTCACCAGGTTTGGGTGCGGCCTAGGTGGGGCAAGATTCAGCAGGTCTGAGTTAGGTCAAAGTGGGGACGAGAGACACCAGGTCCAGGTGAGGCCAAACTGAGGACCAGAGTCACCAGATCCAGGTGAGGTCCATGTTGGAAAGAGAGTCACCAGGTCCAGGACAGGTCCAGGTGGGGACGAGAGTCACCAGATCCAGGTGAAGCCCAGGTGGGGACCAGTCACCAGATCTAGGTGAAGCCCAGGTGGGGACCAGAGTCACTAGGTCCAGATGAGGCCCAGGTGAGGACCAGAGTTACCAGGTACACGTGAGGCCCCGGTGGGTATCAGAGGCAACAGGTCCATGTGAGGCCGGCTTGGGGACCATGGTCAACAGGTCTACTTGAGGCCTCAGTGTGGAACACTGTAACCAGGTCCAGGTGAGTCCCCGGTGGTGACAAGAGTCACCACGTCCAGGTGAGGCCCAATGGGAATCAGGATCACCACGTCCAGGGGAGGCCCTTGAAAGGACCACAGTCAACAGTACGAGGTCAGGCGCAGGTGGCAACCAGGGTCAGCAGGTCCAAGTCAGGCCAAAGTGGGGTTCACAGTCACTAGGGCACGGTGAGACCCAGAGGGGGACCAGAGTCACCTGGTCCAGGTGAGGTCCAGTTGTGGAACACAGTCACTGGGTCCCAATTTTGCCCAGTCTAGGACCATGGTCAACAGGGCCAGGTGAGGCCCAGATGGGGACTGGAGTCCCCAATTCCAGGTGAAGCCCAGGTGGGGACCACAGTCACCAGATCCAGGGTATTCTCAGGTGCAGACCAGAATCACCAAGTCCAGGTGAGGTGCAGGTGGCAACCACACTCACCAGGTCCCGGTGAGGCCCTGGTGGGGACCAGAGTCCCGAGGTACATGAGAAGCTAGAAACACTGCAGCCACCAAGTCCACATGATTCCATGTGGGAACGAGAATCACCAGTGACAGGAGAGGCCCAGGTGGGGATCCGACTCACCATGTCCAGGTGAGACCCAGGTGGGAACCAGTGTCACCATGTGCAGGAGTGGCCCAGGTGAAGACCAGAGTTGATAGGTCCGGCTGGGTCACTGTTAGTATACAGTGTAACCATATCCTGATGCTACCCAGGTGGGTACCAGAGACACCAGGTCCTGGTGAGGCCCAGGTGGGATAAGAGACATGAAGTCCAGGTGAGGTCCCGGTGGGAACCACCGTCACCAGGTCAGGTGAGGCCATGCTTAGGATCAGAGTCACCAGTTACAGGTGTGGCCCAGGTGGAGCCAGAGTCACTTGGTACAGAAGAGGCCAAAGTCCGGACCAGAGTTACCAGGATCAGGTCAGTCCCAGTGGGGAATAGAGTAACCATGTCCCGATGATGCCCAGGTAGAACCAGAGTCACCAGGTGCAGATGGGGCGCAGGTGTGGAGCATGATCACTAGGTCCCAGTGAGGCCCAGTTGAGGACCAGAGACACCAGATATGGTTGAGGCCTAGAGGGACACTAGAAACACCTGGTCCAGGTGACCTCCAGATGAGGACCAGAGTCACCATGTCTGGGTGAGGCCCAGAAAGGTTCCAGAGTCATCATGTCCAGGTGAGGCTCAGGTGTGGAACAGAGTCACCAGGTACCAATGATGCCCAGGTGAGGACCAGAGTCACCAGGTCTGGGTGACCCGCAGATAGGATCAGAGTCACCAGTTCCAGGTGAGGCCAAGAAAGAGTCCACAGCAATCAGGTTCTGGTGGTGAACAAAGTCCCGAGGACTGGGTGAGGCCCAGATGGGGACCAGATTCACCAGGTCCAGGTGATTCCCAGTTGGTGAACAGAGTTACGAGTTCCGAGTGAGGACCAAGTAAGGACCAGATTCACCAGGTCCAAGTGAGGCCCACGTGGGGACCTGTGTCACCAGGCATGTGTGAGGCCCAAGTGACAACCCCTCTCACCAGGTCCATGTGAGTCCAACCTGCAGGCCATTCAGAGGTACCATGTCCTGATGATGCCGAGGTAGGAACTAGAGTTCTCAGGTCCAGGTGAGGCCAACCTGCAGGCCATGCAGTGGAACATGTCCCGATGAAGCCCACGTAGGAACCAGAGTTACCAGGTCCAGGTGAGGCCAACCTGCAGGCCATGCAATGGACCCATGTTCCGATGATGCCCAGGTAGGGAACAGAGTCTCCAGGTCCAAATGAGGCCCAGATGGAGCATATTCACTAGGTGCAGGTGAGGCCCAGTTGAGGATCACAGTCACCAGATCTGGTTGAGTCCTAGAGGGGTACCAGAATCACCTGGACCAGGTGACATCCAGATGGGGACCAGAGTCACCAGGTCAGGGTGAACCCAACCTGCAGGTCAGAGTCTCCAGATACAGGTGATTCCCTAGTGGGGACCGGAGTCACAGGTAAATGTCAGTCAACAAGAACACCACAGTCAACAGGGCCAGGTGTGTTTCATGTGGGAACGAGAGTCACCAGGTCCAGGTGAGACCCAGGTGGGGACCACAGTCACCAGGTCCAGATTGAGGCCTAGGTGGGGGGACCATATTCATCAGGACCATTTGAGGCCAAAGTGTGGAGCAAAGTTATCATGTCCAGGTGAGGCCCAGGTGGGGAACAGAGTAACCATGTCCCATTGATGCCAGGTGGGAAAAGAGTCACAAGGTCCAGACGAGGCCTAAGTGAGGAGTAGATTCACCAGGTCCTGTTGAGGCCCAGCTGAGGACCAGTGTCCCCAGCTCCGGGAGAGTCCCAGAGGGGGACCAGAGTCACCCGGTTCTGGTGATATCCAGGGGTGACCAGAGTCACCACGTCAGGGTGAGGCCCAGAGGGGGACGAGAATCACTAGGTCCAGATGAGACCCCGATGTGGAACTGGGAACCCTGGTCCCATGATGCCCATATGAGGACCTGAGTCACCAGGTCCAGGTGAGGTCCAGGTGGGGACCAGAGTCACTAGGTCCAGATGAGGCCCAGGTGAGGATCAGAGTTACCAGATACACGTGAGCCCCCAGCGGGGATCAGAGCCAAAAGGTCCACGTGAGGCCTGCTTGGGGACCATCGTCAACAGGTCTACCTGAGACCCAGGTGTGGAACACTGTAAGCCCGTCCAGGTGAGTCCCCAGTGGTGACAAGAGTCACCACGTCCAGTTGAGGACCAATTGGGGACCAGGATCACCAGGTACAGGGGAGGCCCTTGAGAGAACCAGTGTCAACAATTCGAGGTCAGGCGCAGGTGGCAACCAGGGTCAGCAGGTCCAAGTCAGGCCAAAGTGGGGTTCACAGTCACTAGGGCACAGTGAGACCCAGAGGGGGACCAGAGTCACCTTGTCCAGGTGAGATCCAGTTGTGGAACACAGTCACCGGGTCCCAATTCTGCACAGTTGAGGACCACGGTCAACAGGGCCAGTTGAGGCCCAGATGGGGACCGGAGTCCCCAAATTCAGGTGAAGCCCAGGTGGGGACCACAGTCACCAGATCCAGGGTAGTCTCAGGTGGAGACCAGAATCACCAGGTCCTGGTGAGGTGCAGGTGGCAACCACACTCACCAAGTCCCGGTGATGCCCTGGTGGGGACCAGAGTCACGAGGTACATGAGAAGCTAGTAACACTGCAGCCACCAGGTCCACATGATGTCCATGTGGGAACGAGAATTACAAGATACAGGTGAGGACCAAGTGGGGATCTGAGTCACCATGTCCAGGTGAGACCCTGGTGGGAACCAGTGTCACCGTGTCCAAGTGTGGACCAGGTGAAGACAAGAGTTAATATATCCGGCCGCGTCACTTTTGGTGAACAGTGTAACCATATCCTGATGCTACTCAGGTGGGTACTAGATACAAGGTCCTGGTGAGTCCCAGTTGGGACCAGAGACATGAGGTCCAGGTGAGGAACCGATGGAAACCATAGTCACCAGGTCAGGTGAGGCCATGCTTAGGATCAGAGTCACCACTTACAGGTGAGGTCCAGGGGGAGCCAGAGTCACATGGCACAGAAGAGGCCAAAGTCAGGACCAGAGTTACCACGATCAGGTCAGTCCCACTGGGAATAGAGTAACCACGTCCCGATGATGCCCAGGTAGAACCACAGTTACCAGGTCCAGGTGCGGCCAACCTAAAGGCCATGCAGTGGAACCTTGTCCCGATGATGCCCAGGTAGGGATCAGAGTCACCAGGTCCAAATGAGGTCCAGATGGAGCATATTCACTAGGTCCAGCCGAGGCCCAGTTGAGGACCAGAGACACCAGATATGGTTTAGGCCTAGAGGGATACCAGAATAACCTGGTCCAGGTGACATCCAGATGGGGACCAGAGTCTCCAGGCCTGAGTCACGCGCAGAGAGGATAAGAGTCACCAGTTCCAGGTGAGGCCAAGAAAGAGTCCAAAGCAATCAGGTCCAGGTGGGGAACAAACTCACCAGGACTGGTTGAGGCCCAGATGGGGAAGAGATTCAGCAGGTCCAGGTGAGGCCCAGGTGGTGACTAGAATCCCCGGGTCTGGGAGAGGACCATGTAAGGACCAGATTCACCAGGTCCAAGAGAACCACGTGGGTTCCTGAGTTACCAGGTAATGGTGAAGCTCAGGTGGCAACCCCACTCACCAGGTCCAGGTGAGGCCAACCTGCAAGCCAGAGTCACCAGATCCAGGTGAGGCCCTAGGGGGACCGGTGTCACCAGGTAAATGTGAGTCTACAAGAAAACAACAGTCACAGGTCCAGGTGTGTTTCATGTGGGAACGAGAGTCACCAGGTCCAGGTGAGACCCAGGTGGGGACCACAGTCACCAGGTCCAGATTGAGGCCTAGGTGGGGGACGAGAATCATCAGGAGCAGTTGAGGCCAAAGTGTGGAGCAAAGTTATCATGTACAGGTGAGGCCCAGGTGGGGTACAGAATAACCATGTCCCATTGATGTCAGGTGAGAAAAGAGTCACAAGGTCCAAAGGAGGCCTAAGTGAGGAGTAGATTCACCAGGTCCTGTTGAGGATCAGCTGAGGACCAGTGTCCCCAGCTCCGGGTGAGTCCCAGAGGGGGACCAGAGTCACCCGGTTCTGGTGATATCCAGGTGGGGACCAGAATCACCACGTCCGGGTGAGGCCCAGAGTGGGACGAGAATCACTAGGTCCAGATGAGGCCCCGATGTGGAACTGAGAAACCAGGTCCCATGAAGCCCATATGAGGACTTGAGTCACCAGGTCCAGGTGAGGTCCCTGTGGGAACCAGTCAACTCGTCCAGGTGAGGTCCAGGTGGGACCACAGTCACAAGGTCCAGGTGAGGCGCAGGAGGCAACAGGATTCACCAAGTCCAGGTGAGGCCCAGGTGGCGACCAGTCACCAGATCCAGGTGCGGAACAGCTAAGGACGAGATTCTCCAGGCCAAGTGAAGCCCAACGGGTGACCAGATTCACCAGGGCAGGGTGAGGCCCAGAGGGGGGACCAGAGTAACCAGTTTAGTTTGAGGCCCAGAATGGGACCAGAGGTCCTGGTCAAAGAGAGGCCCAGGTGTGGAATAGAGTATGCAGGTCACAATGACGCCTGGGTGAGGACCAGAGTCACTAGGGCCATGCAGGCCCAGATGGGGAATAGAATCACTAGGTCCTGGTGAGGCATAGAATAAGAGCACAGTCAGCAGTATCAGGTGAGCCCCTTGTGAGAACCAGAGCCACTCTATCCAGCTGAGTCCCAGGACCAGGTGAGTCCCACGTGAGGACCAGATTCATCAGGTCGAATTGAGGCGTAGCTGGGGACAAGAGTCACCAGGTCTGGGTGCGGCCTAGGTGGGGCAAGATTCAGCAGTTCTGAGTTAGGTCAAAGTGGGGACGAGAGACACCAGGTCCAGGTGAGGCCAACTGAGGACCAGATTCACCAGATCCAGGTGAGGTCCATGTTGGAAAGAGAGTCACGAGGTCCAGGAGAGGTCCAGGTGGGGTCCAGAGTCACCAGATCCAGGTGAAGTCCAGGTGGGGACCAGAGTCACCAGATCCATGTGAAGCCCAGGTGGGGACCAGAGTCACTAGGTCCAGATGAGGCCCAGGTGAGGACTAGAAATACCAGGTACACGTGAGGACCCGGTGGGGATCAGAGGCAACAGGTCGATGTGAGGCCGGCTTAGGGACCATGGTCAACAGGTCTACTTGAGGCCCAGGTGTGGAACACAGTAAGCAGGTCCAGGTGAGTCCCCATTGGTGACAGGAGTCACCACGTCCAGGTGTGGGCCAGGTCCGACCAGGATCACCAGGTCCAGGGAAGGCCCTTGAAAGAACCAGAGTCAAAAGTTCGGGGTCAGGCGGAGGTGGCAACCAGGGTCAGCAGGTCCAAGTCAGGCCAAAGTGGGGTTCACAGTCACTAGGGCACGGTGAAACTAGAGTGGGACCAGAGTCACCTGGTCCAGGTGAGGTCCACTTGTGGAACACAGTAACTGGGTCCCAATTTTGCACAGTTGAGGACCATGGTCAACAGGGCCAGGTGAGGCCCAGATGGGGACCGGAGTCCCCAAATCCAGGTGAAGCCCAGGTGGGGACCACAGTCACCAGATCCAGGGTAGTCTCAGGTGCAGACCAGAATCACCAGGTCCATGTGAGTTGCAGGTGGCAACCACACTCACCCGGTCCCGGAGAGGCCCCGGTGGGGAACAGAGACACGAGGTATATGAGAATCTAGAAACACTGCAGCCACCAGGTCCACATGATGTCCATGTGGGAACGAAAATCACCAGTTACAAGTGAGGACCAGGTGGGGATCCGACTCACCATGTCCAGGTGAGACCCAGGTGGGAAACAGTGTCACCATGTCCTGGTGTGCCCCACGTGAAGACCAGATTTATTAGGTCCGGCTGGATGAGTGTTAGTGAACAGTGTAACCATATCCTGATGCTACACAGGTGGGGTACCAGAGACACCAGCTCCTGGTGAGGCCCAGGAGTTACCGGAGACATGAGGTCCAGGTGACGTCTCGATGGGAACCACAGTCACCAGGTCAGGTTAGGCCATGCTTAGGATCAGAGTCACCAGGTACAGGTGAGGTCCAGGAGGAGCCAAAGTCACCTGGTACAGAAGAGGCCAAAGTCAGGACCAGAGTTCCCAGGATCAGGTCAGTCCAGTGGGTAATACAGTAACCATGTCCCAATGATGCCCAGGTAGAATCAGAGTCACCAGGTCCAGCGAGGCGCAGGTGGGGAGAATATTCACTAGGTCCAGGTGAGTCCAGATGAGGACCAGAGTCCACCAGGTCTAGTTGACGCCTAGAGGGGTACCAGATTCACCTGGTCTAGGGGACATCCAGATGGGGACCAGAGTCACCATGTCAGGGTGAGGCCCAGAGGGCATCCAGAATCATCATGTCCAGGTGAGGTTCAGGTGTGGAACAGAATATCCAGGTCATAATGGTCCACATGTGAGGATCAGAGTCACCAGATCTGGGTGAGGCCCAGTTAGGAGCAGAGTCACAAGTTCCAGGTGAGGCCAAGAAGGAGTCCACAGCAATCAGGTCCAGGTGGGGATCAAAGTCACCAGGAATGGTGAGGCCCAGATGGGGACCAGATTCACCAGGTCCAGGTGATTCCCAGGTGGTGACAAGGGTTACCAGTTCCGGGTGAGGACAGAGGTAAGGACCAGATTCACCAGGTCCAAGTGAGGCCCACGTGAGACCTGTGTCACCAGGTATGGGTGAGGCCCAGGTGGCAAGCCCACTCACCAGGTCCAGGTGACGCCAACCTGCAGGCTATGCAGAGGAACCGTGTCCCGATGATGCCCTGGTAGGGACCAGAGTTACCAGGTCAAGAAGAGGCCAACCTGCAGACCATTATGTGGAACCATGTCCCGTTGTTGCCCCCCATATGGACCAGAGTCACCAGGTCCAAATGAGGCCCAGATGGAGCATATTCCCTAGGTCCAGATGAGGCCCACTTGAGGACCAGAGTCACCAGATCTGGTTGAGGCCCAGAGGGGTACCAGATTCACCTGGTCTAGGTGACATCCAGATGGGGACCAGAGTAACCATGTCAGGGTGAGGCCCAGAGGGGATCCAGAGTCATCATGTCCAGGTGAGGCTGAGGTGTGGAACAGAGTATCCAGGATCATAATGGTCCACAGGTGAGGACCAGAGTCCCCAGATCTGGGAGAAGGCCCATTAGGATCAGAGTTACCACTTCCAGGTTGAGGCCAAAGAAGGTGTCCACAGCAATCAGGTCCAGGTGGGGAACAAAGTCACCAGGACTAGGTGATGCCCAGGTGGTGGACCAGATTTACCACTTCCGGGTGAGGGACTAGGAATAAGGACCACATTCACCAGGTCCAAGTGAGGCCCACGTGGGGACCTGTGTCACCAGGCATGTGTAAGATCCAGGTGGGAACCCCACTCACCAGGTCAAGATGACCGATGATGCCAAGGTAGGGACCAGAGTTACCAGGTCCAGATTAGGCAACCAGCAGGCCATGCAGTGGAACAATTTCACGATGATGCCCAGTGAGTGACCAGAGTCACCAGGTCCAAATGAGGCCCAGATGGAGCATATTCACCTAGGTCCAGGTGAGGCCCAGTTGAGGACAAGAGTCACCAGATCTGGTTTGAGGCCTAAAGGGGTTCCAGAATCACCTGGTCCAGGTGACATCCAGATGGGGACCAGATCACCAGGTCAGGGTGAGGCCCAGAGTGGTCCCAGAGACATCATGTCCAGGTGAGGCTCAGGTGTGGAACAGAGTAACCACGTACCAATGATGCCCAGGTGAGGACGAGAGTCACCAGGTCTGGGTGACGCACTGATAGGATCAGAGTCACCAGTTCAAGGTGAGGGCAAGAAAGAGTCCAGAGGAAACACGTCCACGTGGGGAATATAGTCACCGAGGACTGGGTTAGGCCCAGATGGGGACCAGATTCACCAGGTCTAGGTGAGGCCCAGGTTGTGACAACATTCCCAGGGTCTGGGAGAAGACCAGGTAAGGGCCAGATTCACCAGGTCCAAGAGGCCCACGTGGGGACCTGAGTCACCAGGTATGGGTGAGGCCCAGGTGGCATCCCACTAACCAAGTCCAGGTGAGGCCAACCTGCAGGCCAGAGTCACCAGATCCAGGTGAGGCCCTAGTGGGGCCAGAGTCACCAGGTAAATGTGAGTCTACAAGTACACCACAGTCACCAGGTCCAGGTGTGATTCATGTGGGAACGAGAGTCACACGGTCCAGGTGAGACCCAGTTGTGAATGACAGTCTCCAGGTCCAGATTGAGGCCTAGGTGCGGGGACCAGAGTCATCGGGACGAGTTGCGGCCAAAGTATGGAGCAAAGTTATCATGTCCAAGTGAGGCCCAGTTCGGGAACAGAGTAAAAATGTCCCATAGATGCCAGGTGGGAAAAGAATCACAAGGTCCAGACGAGGCCTAAGTGAGGAGTAGATTCACCAGGTCCTGTTGAGGCCCAGTTGAGTATCAGTGTCCCCAGCTCTGGGTGATTCCCAGAGGGGGACCAGAATCACCCGGTTCTGGTGTGAGTCAGGTGCGGACCAGAGTCACCACGTCAGGGTGAGGCCCAGAGGGGAACGAGAATCACTAGGTCCAGGTGAGGCGCCGATGTGGAACTGAGAAACCAGGTCCCATGATGTCCATATGAGGACCTGAGTCACCAGGCCCAGGTGAGGTCCCTGTGGGAACCAGTCACCTCGTCCAGGTGAGGCCTAGGTGGGACCACAGTCACCAGGTCCAGGTGAGGTCCAGGAATATAAGAGAGTATCCAGGTCCCAATGATGCCTAGGTAAGGACCAGAGTCAACAGGTCCATGAGAGGCCCAAATATGTATCAGAGTCATTGTGTTCCAGGTGAGGCCAGATGCAGACCACAGGAACCAGGTCCAGGAGAGCCCCATATGGGAACCAGAGCCACCAAATCCAGGTGAGGTCCAGGTGTGACCACAGTCACAAGGTCCAGGTAAGGCGCAGGTGGCAACAGGATTCACCAAGTCCAGGTGAGACCCAGGTGGCGACCAGTCACCAGATCCGGGTGCGGACCAGCTAAGGACCAGATTCACCAGGCCCAAGTGAAGCCCAAGGGGAGACCAGAGTCACCAGGTAAGGGTGAGGACCAGAGCGGGAACCAGAGTAACCAGTTTAGTTTGAGGCCCAGAATGGGACCAGAGGTCCCTGGTCAAAGTGAGGCCCAGGTGTGGCATAGAGTATCCAGGTCCCAATGATGCCTGGGTGTGGACCAGAGTCACTAGGGCCATGCAGGCCCAGATGGGGAACAGAATCACTAGGTCCTGGTGAGGCATAGAAAAAGACCACAGTCACCAGTATCAGGTGAGCCCCTTGTGGGAACCAGAGCCACTCTATCCAGCTGAGTCCCAGGTCCATGTGAGGCCCACGTGAGGACCAGATTCATCAGGTCGAATTGAGGCATAGCTGGGGACAAGAGTCACCAGGTCTTTGTGCGGCCTAGGTGGGGCAAGATTCAGCAGTTCAGAGTTAGGGTAAAGTGGGGACGAGAGACACAAGGTCCAGGTGAGGCCAAACTGAGTACCAGATTCACCACATCCAGGTGAGGTCCATGTTGGAAAGAGAGTCACCAGGTCCAGGAGAGGTCCATGTGGGGACCAGAGTCACTAGATCCAGGTGAAGTCCAGGTGGGGACCAGAGTCACCAGATCGAGGTGAAGCCCAGGTGGGGACCAGAGTCACTAGGTGCAGATGAGGCCTAGGTGAGGACCAGAGTTACCAGGTACACGTGAGGATCCGGTGGGGATCAGAGGCAACATTTCCATGTGAGGCCGGCTTGGGACCATGGTCCACAGGTCCACTTGAGACCCAGGTGTGGAACACAGTAAGCAGGTCCAGGTGAGTCCCCCATGGTGACAAGTGTCACCATGTCCAGGTGAGGTCCAGGTGGGGACCAGGATCACCAGGTACAGGGGAGGCCCTTGAAAGAACCAGAGTCAACAGTTCGAGGTCAGGCGCAGGTGGCAACCAGGGTCAGCAGGTCCAAGTCAAGCCAAAGGGGACTTCACAGTCACTAGGGCACGGTGAGACCCAGAGGGGGAGCATAGTCACCTGGTCCAGGTGAGGTTCAGTTGTGGAACACAGTCACCAGGTCCCAATTTTGCCCAGTTGAGGACCATGGTCAACAGGGCCAGGTGAGGCCCAGATGGGGACCGGAGTCCCGAAATCCAGGTGAAGCCCAGGTGGGGACCACAGTCACCAGATCCAGGGTAGGCTCAGGTGCAGACCAGAATCACCAGGTCCAGGTGTGGTGCAGGTGAAAACCAAACTCACCAGGTCCCGGTAAGGCACTGGTGGGGTACAAGACAAGTCACGAGGTACATTAGAAGCTAGAAACACATGGGATCCCTGGGTGGCGCAGCGGTTTGGCTCCTGCCTTTGGACCAGGGCGCGATCCTGGAGACCCGGGATCGAATCCTACGTCGGGCTCCCGGTGCATGGAGCCTGCTTCTCCCTCTGCCTGTGGTCTGCCGCTCTCTCGCTCTGTGACTATCATAAATAAATAAAAATTAAAAAAAAAAAAGATGCTAGAAACACTGCGGCCAACAGGTCCACATGATCTCCATGTGGGAACGAGAATCACCAGTTACAGGTGAGGACCAGGTGGGGATCCGACTCACCATGTCCAGGTGAGACCCAGGTGGGAAACAGTGTCACCATGTCCAGGTGTGGACCAGGTGAAGACCAGAGTTAATAGGTCCGGGTGGGTCACTGTCAGTGAACAGTATAACCATATCCTGATGCTACCCAGGTGGGTAGCAGAGACACCAGGTCCTGGTGAGGCCCAAGTGGGACCAGAGACATGAGGTCCAGGTGAGGTCCCGATGGGAACCACAGTCATCAGGTCAGGTGAGGCCATGCTTAGGATTAGAGTCACCAGTTCCAGGTGAGGCCCAGGTGGAGCCAGAGTCACCTGGTACAGAAGAGGCCAAAGTCAGGACCAGAGTTACCAGGATCAGGTCACTCCAAGTGGGAATAGAGTAATCATGTCCCGGTGATGCCCAGGTAGAACCAGAGTCACCAGGCCCAGCTGTGGCGCAGGTGGGGAGCATGTTCACTAGGTCCCGTTGAGGCCCAGTTGAGGACCAGAGTCACCAGGTCTAGGTGAGGCCTAGAGGTGTACCAGAGTCACCTGGTCTGGTGATATCCAGATGGGGACCAGAGTCCCCATGTCAGGCTGAGGCCCAGAGTGGATCCAGAGTAAAAATATCCAGGTGAGGCTCAGGTGCGGAACAGAGTATCCAGGTCATAATGGTCCACAGGTGAGGACTAGAATCACCAGATCTGGGTGAGGCCCAGTTAGCATCAGAGTCAGCAGTTCCAGGTTAGCCAAGAAGGAGTCCACAGCAATCAGGTCCAGGTGGGGAAGAAAGTCAACAGGACTGGGTGAGGCCCAGATGGGGACCAGATTCACCAGGCCCAGGTGATTCCCAGGTGGTGACCAGAGTTACCAGTTCCGGGTGACCACCAGGTAAGGACCAGATTCACCAGGTCCAAGTGAGGCTGACGTGGGGACCTGTGTCACTAGGCAAGGCTGAGGCCCAGGTGACAAACCCACTCACCAGGTCCAGGTGAGGCCAACCTGCAGGCCATGCAGAGAAACCAGGTCCCAATGATGCCCAGGTAGGGACGAGAGTTACCAGGTCCAGGTGAGGCCAACCTACAGGCCATGCAGTGGAACCATATCCAGATGATGCCCAGTTAGGGACCAGAGTTACCAGGTCCAGGTGAGGCCAACCTGCAGGTCATGCAGTGGAACCATGTCCCGATGATGCCCAGGTAGTGACCAGAGTCACCAGGTCCAAATGAGGCCCAGATGGAGCATATTCACTAGGTCCAGGTGAGGCCCAGTTGAGGACCAGAGTCACCAGACCTTGTTGAGGCCCAGACGGGTACCATAATCCCCTGGACCATGTGACATCCATATGGGGACCAGAGTCACTACGTTAGGTTGATAGCCAGAGTGGTTCCAGAGTCATCATGTCCAGGGGAGCCCAGGTATGGAACAGAGTCACCAGGACCAATGATGCCCAGGTGAGGACCAGAGTAACCAGGTACACGTGAGGCCCCGGTGGGGATCAGAGGCAACAGGTTCATGTGAGGCCAGCTTGGGGACCATGGTCAACAGGTCTATTGAGGCCCAGGTATGGAACACAGTAAGCAGTTCCAGGTGAGTCCCCATTGGTGACAGGAGTCACCACGTCCAGGTGTGGCCCAGGTCCGACCAGGATCACCAGGTCCAGGGAAGGCCCTTGAAAGAACCAGAGTCAACAGTTCGAGGTCAGGCGCAGGTGGCAACCAGGGTCAGCAGGTCCAAGTCTGGCCAAAGTGGGGTTCACAGTCACTAGGGCATGGTGAGACCCAGAGTGGGACCAGCGTCACGTGGTCCAGGTGAGGTCCAGTTGTGGAACACAGTCACCGGGTACCAATTTTGCACAGTTGAGGACTATGGTCAACAGGGCCATGTGAGGCCCAGATGGGGACCAGAGTCCCCAAATCCAGGTGAAGCCCAGGTGGGGACCACAGTCACCAGATCCAGGGTAGTCTCAGGTGCAGACCAGATTCACCAGGTCCAGCTGAGGCCCAGGTTGTGACCAGAGTCCCCGGGTCCTGGAGAGGACCAGGTAAGGACCAAATTCACCAGGTCCACATGACCCACGTGGGGAACTGAGTCACCAGGTATGGGTGAGGCCCAGGTGGCAACCACACTCACCAGGTCCAGGTGAGGCCAACCTGCAGGCCAGAGTCACCAGATCCAGGTGAGGCCCTAGTGGGGACGGGAGTCACAAGGTAAATGTGAGTCTACAAGAACACCACAGTCACCAGGTCCAGTAGTGGTTCATGTGGTAACGGGAGTCACCAGGTCCAGTTGAGACCCAGTTGGAGACGACAGTTACCAGGTCCAGATTGAGGCCTAGGTTGGGGGACGAGAGTCATCAGGACCAGTTGAGGCCAAAGTGTGCAGCAAAGTTATCATGTCCAGGTGAGGCCCAGGTTGGGAACAGAGTAACCATGTCCCATTGATGCCAGGTGGGAAAATAGTCACAAGGTCCAGACGAAGCCTAAGATTGGAGTAGATTCACCAGGTCCTGTTGAGACCCAGCTGAGGACCAGTGTCCCCAGCTCCGGTTGTGTCACCCGGTCCTGGTGATATCCAGGTGGGGACCAGAGTCACCAGAACTGGGTGAGGCCCAGTTAGGATCAGTGTCACCAGTTCCAGTTGAGGCCAAGAAGGAGTCCACAGCAATCAGGTCCAGGTGGGGAAGAAAGTCAACAGGACTGTGTAGGCCCAGATGGGGACCAGATTCACCAGGTCCAAGTGATTCCCAGGTGGTGACCAGGGTTACCAGGTCCGGGTGAGGACCAGGTATGACCAGATTCACCAGGTCCAAGTGAGGCCCACGTGGGGACCTGTGTCACCAGGTATGGATGAGCACCAGGTGGCAACCCCACTCACTAGGGCCAGGTGAGGCAAAGCTGGAGGCCATGCAGAGGAACCGTGTCCCGGTGATGCCCAGGTAGGGACCAGAGTTACCAGGTCCATCTGAGGCTAACCTGCAGGCCATGCAGTGGATCCATGTCCCGATGATGCCCAGGTAGTGACCAGAGTCACCAGGTCCAAATGAGGCCCAGATGGAGCATATTCAATTGGTCCAGGTGAGGCCTAGTTGAGGACCAGAGTCACCAGAACTGGTTGAGGCCTAGAGGGGTACCAGAATCACCTGGTCCATGTGACATCGAGATGGAGACCAGAGTCACCAGGTCATGGTTAGGCCCAGAGTGGTTCCAGAGTCCAGAGCCTCATGTCCAGGTGAGGCTCAGGTGTGGAACAGAGTCACCAGGTACCAATGATGCCCAGGTGAGGACCAGAGTCACCAGGTCTGGGTGACACAAAGATAGGATCAGAGTCACCAGGTCCAGGTGAGGCCATGAAAGAGTCCACAGCAATCAGGTCAAGGTGGGGAACAAAGTCACCAGGACTGAGTGAGGCCAAGATGGGGACCAGATTCACCAGGTCCAGGTGAGGCCCAGGTGGTGACCAGAGTCCCCGGGTCTGGGAGAGGACCAGGTAAGGACCAGATTCACCAGGTAGAAGAGGCCCACATGGGGACCTGAGTCACCAATTATGGGTGAGGCCCAGGTGGCATCCCCACTAACCAGGTCTATGTGAGGCCAACCTGCAGGCCAAGTCACCCGATCCACGTGAGGAACTAGTGGGGACTGGAGTCACCAGTTAAAAATGTTTCTACAAAAACAACACAGTCACCAGATCCTGGTGTGGTTCATGTGGGAACGAGAGTCACCAGTTCCAGGTGAGACCCAGGTGGGGACCACAGTCACCAGGTCCAGGTGAGGCCCAGGTGGGACCACAGACACCAGGACCAGGTGAGGCCTAGGTCGGGGGACCAGAGTCATCAGGACTAGTTGAGGCCAAACTGTGGAGCAAAGTTATCAGGACCATGTGAGGCCCAGTTGTGGAAGAGTAACCATGTCCCATTGATGGCAGGTGGGAAAAGAGTCACAAGGTCCAGACGAGGCCTTAGTGTGGAGTAGATTCACAAGGTCCTGTTGAGGCCCAGTTGAGGACCAGTGTCCCCAGCTCCGGGTGAGTCCCAGAGGGGGACCAGTGTCACCCGGTTCTGGTGATATCCAGGTGGGGACCAGAGTCACCACGTCAGGGTGAGGCCCAGAGGTGGACTAGAATCACTAGGTCCAGATGAGACCCCGATGTGGAACTGAGAACCCTGGTCCCGTGATGCCCATATGAGGACCTGAGTCACCAGGTCCAGGTGAGGTCCCTGTGGGAACCAGTCACCTCGTCCAGGTGAGGCCCAGGTGGGACAGCAGTCACCAGGTCCAGGTGAGGCCCAGGTATATAGAGAGTATCCAGGTCCCAATGATACCCAGGTAAGGACCAGAGTCAACAGGTCCAGGAGAGGCCCAAATATGGATCAGAGTCATTGTGTTCCAGGTGAGGCCAGAAGGAGACCACAGGAACCAGGTCCAGGAGAGCCCCATATGGGAACCAGAGCCAACAGATCAGGGTGAGGTCCAGTTGTGACCACAGTCAGAAGGTCCAGGTGAGGCGCAGGTGGCAACAGGATTCACCAAGTCCAGGTCAGGCCCAGGTGGCCACCAGTCACCAGATCCAGATGCGGACCAGCTAAGGACCAGATTCACGAGGCCCAAGTGAAGCCCAAGGGGTGACCAGAGTCACCAGGTAAGGGTGAGGCCCAGAGGGGAACCAGAGTAACCAGTTTAGTTTGAGGCCCAGAATGGGACCAGAGGTCCCTGGTCAAAGGTAGGCCCAGGTGTGGCATAGAGTATCCAGGTCCCAATGATGCCTGGGTGAGGACCAGAGTCACTAGGGCCATGCAGGCTCAGATGGGGAACAGAATCACTAGGTCCTGGTGAGGCATAGAATAAGACCACAATCACCAGTATCAGGTGAGCCCCTTGTTGGACCCAGAGCCACTCTGTCCAGCTGAGTAACAGGTCCATGTGAGCCCCACGTCAGGACCAGATGCATCAGGTCGAATTGAGGCATAGATCGGGACAAGAGTCACGAGGTCTGCGTGCGGGCTAGGTGGTGCAAGATTCAGCAGTTCTGAGTTAAGTCAAAGTGGGGACGAGAGACACCAGGTCCAGGTGAGGCCAAACTGAGGACCAGAGTCACCAGATCCAGGTGAGGTCCATGTTGGAAAGAGAGTCACCAGGTCAAGGAGAGGTCCAGGTGGGGACCAGAGTCACCAGATCCAGGTGAAGTCCAGGTGGGGACCAGAGTCACCAGATCCAGGTGAAGCCCAGGTGGGGACCAGACTCACTAGGTCCTGATTAGACCCAAAGAGGGCCAGAGTTACCAGGTACACGTGAGTCCCCGGCGGGGATCAGAGCCAAAAGGTCCAGGTGAGGCCGGCTTGGGGACCATGGTAAACAGGTCTACCTGAGGCTCAGGTGTGGAACACAGTAATCATGTCCAGGTGAGTCCCCGGTGGTGACAAGAGTCACCACGTCCAGTTGAGGCCCAATTGGGGACCAGGATCACCAGGTACAGGGGAGGCCCTTGAGAGAACCAGAGTCAACAGTTCGAAGTCACGCGCAGGTTGCAACCAGGGTCAGCAGGTCCAAGTCAGGCCAAAGTGGGGTTCACAGTCACTAGGGCATAGTGAGACCCAGAGGGGGACCAGAGTCAACTTGTCCAGGTGAGGTCCAGTTGTGGAACACACTCACCGTGTCCCAATTTTGCCCAGTTGAGGACCATGGTCAACAGGGCCAGGTGAGGCCCAGATGGGGACCGGAGTCCCCAAATTCAGGTGACGCCCAGGTGGGGACCACAGTCACCAGATCCAGGGTAGTCTCAGGTGGACACCAGAATCACCAGGTCCTGGTGAGATGCAGGTGGCAACCACACTCACCAAGTCCCGGTGAGGCCCTGGTGGGAACCAGAGTCACGAGGTACATGAGAAGCTAGAAACACTGCAGCCACCAGGTCCACATGATGTCCATGAGGGAACGAGATTTACAAGTTACAGGTGAGGACCAGGTGGGGATCTGAGTCACCATGTCCAGGTGAGACCATGGTGGGAACCAGTGTCACCATGTCCAAGTGTGGACCAGGTGAAGACGAGAGTTAATAGGTCCGGCCGGGTCACTGTTAGTGAACAGTGTAACCATATCCTGATGCTACTCATGTGTGTACCAGATACAAGGTCCTGGTGAGTCCCAGTTGGGACCAGAGACATGAGGACCAGGTGAGGTACCGATGGAATCCACAGTCACCAGGTCAGGTGAGGCATGCTTATGATCAGAGTCACCACTTACAGGTGATGTCCAGGTGGAGCCAGAGTCACATGGCACAGAAGAAGCGAAAGTCAGGACCAGAGTTACCAGGATCAGGTCAGTCCCACTGGGAATAGAGTAACCACGTCCCGATGATGCCCAGGTAGAACCACAGTTACCAGGTCCAGGTGCGGCCAACCTAAAGGCCATGCAGTGGAACCATGTCCCGATGATGCCCAGGTAGGGAAAAGAGTCACCAGGTCCAAATGAGGCCAGATGGAGCATATTGAATAGGTCCACGTGAGGCCCAGTTGAGGACCACAGTCACCAGATCCAGGTGAAGCCAAGGTGGGGACCAGAGTCACTAGGTCCAGATGAGGCCCAAGTGAGGACCAGTGTTACCAGGTACACGTGATGCCCCGGTGGGAATCAGAGGAAACAGGTCCATATGAGGCCGGCTTCGGTACCATGGTCAACAGGACTACTTGAGGCCCATGTGTGGAACACAGTAACCAGGTTCAGGTGAGTCCCCTGTGGTGACAAGGGTCACCACGTCCAGGTGAGTCCCAGGGGGGGACCAGGATCACCAGGTACAGGGGAAGCCCTTGAATGAACCAGAGTCAACAGTTCGAGGACAGGCGCAGGTGTCAACCAGGGTCAGCAGGTCCAAGTCAGGCCAAAGTGTGGTTCACAGTCACTAGGGCACGGTGAGACCCAGAGGGGGTCCAGAGTCACCTGGTCCAGGTGAGGTCCAGGGGTGGAACACAGTCACCGGGTCCCAATTTTGGCAGTTGAGGACCATGGTTGACAGGGCCAGGTGAGGCCCAGATTGGTGATCCTCAATCTGGATCAGATTCACCAGTTCCAGTTGAGGCAAAGAAGGAGTCCACAGCAATCATGTCCAGATTGACGCCTAGGTCGGGGGACCAGAGTCATCAGGACTAGTTGAGACCAAAATGTGGAACAAAGTTATCATGTCCAGGTGAGGCCCAGGTGGGGAACAGAGTAACCATGTCCCATTGATGCCAGGTGGGAAAAGAGCCACAAGGTCCAGACGAGGCCTAAGTGAGGAGCAGATTCACCAGGTCCTGTTGAGGCCCAGTTGAGGACCAGTGTCCCCAGCTCCGGGTGAGTCCCAGAGGGGGACCAGAGTCACCCGGTTCTGGTGATATCCAATTGGGGACCAGAGTCACCACGTCAGGGTGAGGACCATAATGTGACGAGAATCACTAGGTCCAGGTGAGGTCCCGATGTGGAACTGAGAAACCAGGTCCCATGATGCCCATATGAGGACCTGAGTCACCAGGTCCAGGTGAGGTCCCTGTGGGAACCAGTCACCTCGTCCAGGTGAGGCCCAGGTGGGACCACAGTCACCAGTATCATGTGAGCCTCTTGTGGGAACCAGAGCCACTCTATCCAGCTGAGTCCCAGGTCCATGTGAGGCCCACGTGAGGAGCAGATTCAATAGGTCGAATTGAGGCATAGCTGGGGACAAGAGTCACCAGGAATGGGTGCGGCCTACGTGGGTCAAGATTCAGCAGTTCTGAGTTAGGTCAAAGTGGGCACGAGAGACACCAGGTCCAGGTGAGGCCAAACTGAGGACCAGAGTCACCAGATCCAGGTGAGGTCCAGGTGGGGACCAGAGTCACCAGATCCAGGTGAAGCCCAGGTGGGGACCAGAGTCACTAGGTCCAGATGAGCCCCAGGTGAGGACCAGAGTTACCAGGTACACGTGAGTCCCCAGTGGGGATCGGAGGCAACAGGTCCATGTGAGGCCGGCTTGGGGACCATGGTCAACAGGTCTACTTGAGGCCCAGGTGTGGAACACAGTAAGCAGGTCCTGGTGAGTCCCCATTGGTGACAGGAGTCACCAAGTCCAGGTGTGAGCCAGGTCCGACCTGGATCACCAGGTCCAGGGAAGGCCCTTGAAAGAACCAGAGTCAACAGTTCGAGGTCAGGCGCAGGTGGCAACCAGGGTCAGCAGGTCCAAGTCAGGCCAAAGTGGGTTCACAGTCACTAGGGCACGGTGAAACCCAGAGTGGGACCAGAGTCACCTGGTCCAGGTGAGGTCCAGTTGTGGAACACAGCCACCGGGTCCCAATTTTGCACAGTTGAGGACCATGGTCAACATGGCCAGGTGAGGCCCAGATGGGGACCGGCAGTCCCCAAATCCAGGTTAAGCCCAGGTGGGGACCACAGTCACCAGATCCAGGGTAGTCTCAGGTGCAGACCAGAATCACCAGGTCCATGTGAGGTGCAGGTGGCAACCACACTCACCCGGTCCCGGAGAGGCCCCGCTGGGGACCAGAGACACGACGTACATGAGAAGCTAGAAACACTGCAGCCACCAGGTCCACATGATGTCCATGTGGGAATGAAAATCACCAGTTACAGGTGAGGACCAGGTGGGGATCCGACTCACCATGTCCAGATGAGACCCAGGTGGTAACCAGTGTCACCATGTCCTCGTGTGCCCCAGGTGAAGACCAGAGTTATTAGGTCCGCCTGGATGAGTGTTAGTGAACAGTGTAACCATATCCTGATGCTACCCAGGTGGGTACCAGAGACACCAGGTCCTGATGAGGCCCAGGTGTAACCGGAGACATGAGGTCCAAGTGAGGTCCCGATGGGAACCACAGTCACCAGGTCAGGTGAGCCCATGCTTAGGATCAGAGTTACCAGGTACAGGTGAGGCCCAGGTTGAGCCAGAGTCACCTGGTACAGAAGAGGCCAAAGTCAGGACCAGAGTTACCAGGATCAGGTCAGTCCCAGTGGGTAATACAGTAACCATGTCCCAATGATGCCCAGGTAGAATCAGAGTCACCAGGTCCAGCGAGGCGCAGGTGGGTAGAATATTCACCAGGTCCCCGTGAGGCCCAGTTGAGGACCAGAGTCACCAGGTCAAGTTGAGGCCTAGAGGGATACCAGATTCACCTGGTCTAGGTGACATCGGGATGGGGACCAGAGTCATCATGTCATGGTGAGGCCCTGAGGGGATCCAGAGTCATCATGTCCAGGTGAGTTTCAGGTGTGGAACAGAGTATCCAGGTCATAATGGTCCATAGGAGAGGACCAGAGTCACCAGATCTGGGTGAGGCCCACTTAGGATCAGAGTCACCAGTTCCAGGTGAGTCCAAGAAAGAGTCCACAGCAATCAGGTCCAGGTGGGGTGACAAATTCACCAGGATTGGATGTGGACCAAATGGGGACCAAATTAACCTGGTTCAGGTGATTCCCAGGTGGTTAACCGAGTTAGCAGTTTCGGGTGAGGACCAGGTAAGGACCAGATTCACCAGGTCCAAGTGAGGCCCACGTGGGGACCTGTGTCACCAGGCATGGGTGAGGCCAAGGTGGCAACGCCACTCACCAGGTCCAGGTGAGTCCATCCTACAGGCCATGCAGAGGAACCATGTCCCGATGATGCCCAGGTAGGAACTAGAGTTACCGGGTCCAGGTGAGGCCAACCTGCAGGCATGTGTGGAACCATGTCCCGATGATGCCCAGGTAGGGACCAGAGTTACCAGGTCCAGGTGAGGCCAACCTGCAAGTCATGCAGTGGAACCATGTCCCGATGGGCCCAGGTAGTGACAGAGTCACCAGGTGTAAATTTGGCCCAGATGGAGCATATTCACTAGGTCCAGGTGAGGTCCAGTGGAGGACCAGAGTCACCAGAATTGGTTGAGGTCTAGAGGGGTACGAGAATCACCTGGTCCAGGTGACTTCCAGATGGGACCAGAGTCACCAGGTCAGGATGAGGCCCAGAGAGGTTCCAGAGTCATCATGTCCAGGTGAGGCTCAGGTGTGGAACAGAGTCACCAGGTACCAAAAATGCCCAGGTGAGGACCAGCGTCACCAGGTCTCGGTGACGGGCAGATAGGATCAGAGTCACCAGTTCCAGGTGAGGCGAAGAAAGAGTACACAGCAATCAGATACAAGTGGGGAACAAATTCAACAGGCCTGGGTGAGGCCCAGATGGGGATCAGATTCACCATGTCTAGGTAGGCTCAGGTGGTGACCAGAGACCCCGGGGCTGGGAGACGACCAGGTAAGGACCAGATACCAGGTCTAAGAGGCCCACGAGGGGACCTGACTCACCAAGTATGGGTGAGGCCCAGGTGGCAACCCCACTCACCAGGTCCAGGTTAGGCCAACCTGCATGTCAAAGTCACCAGATCCACGTGAGGCCCTAGTCGGCACCGGAGAAGGCAGGTAAAAGTGAGTCTACAAGAACACCACAGTCACCAGGACCAGGTGTGGTTCATGTGGGAACGAGAGTCACCAGTTCCAGGTGAGACCCAGTTGGGGACGACAGTCACCAGGTCCAGATTGAGGCCTAGGTTGGGGGACGAGAGTCATCAAGACCAGTTGAGGCCAAAGTGTGCAGCAAAGTTATCATGTCCAGGTGAGGCCCAGATGGGGAACAGAGTAACCATATCCCAATAATGCCAGGTGGGAAAAGAGTCACAAGGTCCAGACGAAGCCTAAGTTTGGAGTAGATTCATCAGGGCCTGTTGAGGCCCAGCTGAGGACCAGTGTCCCCAGCTCCGGGTGTGTCACCCGGTTCTGGTGATATCCAGGTGGGGACCAGTTTCACAAGTCAGGGTGAGGCCCAGTGGGGGACGAGAATCACTAGGTCCAGGTGAGGCCCCAATGTGGAACTGTGAAACCAGGTCCCAAGATTCCCATATGAGGACCTGCGTCACCAGGTCGAGGTGATGTCCCTGTGGGAACCAGTCACCCGTCCAGGTGAGGCCCGGGTGGGACCACAGTCACCAGGTCCTGGTGAGGCCCAGGTACATAAGAGAGTATCCAGGTCCCAATGATGCCCAGGTAAGGACTAGAGTCAACAGGTCCAGGAGAGGCCCAAATATAGATCAGAGTCATTGTGTTCCAGGTGAGGCCATATGGAGACCACAGGAACCAGGTCCAGGAGAGGCCCATATGGGAACCAGAGCCACCAGATCCAGGTGAGTTCCAGGTGGGACCACAGTCACAAGGTCCAGGTGAGGCGCTTGCGGCAACAGGATTCACCAAGTCCAGGTGAGGCCAGGGGGCCACCAGTCACCAGATCCAAATGTGGACCAGCTAAGGACCAGATTCACTAGGCCCAAGTGAAGCCCAAGGGGTGACCAGAGTCACCAGGTAAGGGTGAGGCCCAGAGGGGAACCAGAGTAACCAGTTTAGTTTGAGGCCCAGAATGGGACCAGTGGTCCCGGGTCAAAGTGAGCCCTAGGTGTGGAATAGAGGATCCAGGTCCCAATGATGCCTCGGTGAGGACCAGAGTCACTAGGGCCATGCAGGCCCAGATGGGGAACAGAATCAGTATATCCTGGTGAGGCATAGAATAAGACCACAATCACCAGTATCAGGTGTGCCCCTTGTGGGAAACAGAGCCACTCTATCCAGGTGAGTCCCAGGTCCATGTGAGGCCCACGTGAGGACCAGATTCATCAGGTCGAATTGAGGCATAGCTGGGGACAAGAGTCATCACCTTTGGGTGCGGCCTAGGTGGGGCAAGATTCAGCAGTTCTGAGTTAGGTCAAAGTGGGGACGAGAGACACCAGTACAGGTGAGGCCAAACTGAGACCAGAGTCACCAGATCCAGGTGAGGTCCATGTTGGAAAGAGAGTCACCAGGTCCAGGAGTGGTCCAGGTGTGGAACAGAGTCACCAGATCGAGGTGAAGTCCAGGTGGGGAGGAGAGTCTCCAGATCAAGGTGAAGCCCAGGTGGGGACCAGAGTCACTAGGTCCAGATGAGGCCCAGGTGAAGATCAGAGTTAACAGGTACACGTGAGGCCCCGGCGGGGATCACAGCCAAAATGCCACGTGAGGCCGGCTAGAGGACTATGGTCAACAGGTCTACTTGAGGCCCAGGTGTGGAACACTGTAAGCCTGTCTAGGTGAGTCCCCAGTAGTGACAAGAGTCACCAAGTCCAGTTTGAGGCCAAATTGGGGACCAGGATCACCAGGTGCATGGGAGGCCTTTGAAAGAACCTGAGTCAAACAGTTCGAGGTCAGGCGCAGGTGGCAACCAGGGTCAGCACGTCCAAGTCAGGCCAAAGTTGGGTTCACAGTCACTAGGGCACGGTGAGACCCAGAGGGGTCCAGAGTCACGTGGTCCATGTGAGGTCCAGTTGTGGAACACAGTCACCGGGTCTCAATTTTGTCCCAGTTGAAGACCATGGACAACAGGGCCAGTGTGAGGCCCGGATTGGGACCGGAGACCCCAAATCCAGGTGAAGCCCAGGTGGGGACCACAGTCACAAGATCCAGGGTAGTCTCAGGTGCAGACCAGAATCACCAGGTCCTGGTGAGGTGCAGGTGGCAACCACACACACCAGGTCCCGGTGAGGCCCTGGTGCGCACCAGATGCTCGAGGGGAGGTCGGGTACATGAGAAGTTAGAAACCCTGCAAGGCCACCAGTTCCACATAATGTCCATGTGGGAATGAGAATCCACCAGTTACAGGTGAGGAACCAGGTGGGGATTCTGACTCCACCATGGTTCCAGGTGAGACCCTGGTGGGAATCAGTGTCACCATGTTCAGGTGTGGACCAGGTCAAGACCAGAGTTAACAGGTCCGGCTGGGTCACTGTTAGTGAACAGTGTAACCGTATCCTGATGCTACCAAGGTGGATACCAGAGACACCAGGTCCTGGTGAGGCCCAGTTTGGACCAGAGACATGAGGTCCAGGTGAGAGGTTCCGATGGGAACACAGTCACCAGGTCAGGTGAGGCCATGCTTAGGATCAGAGTCACCGTTCCAGGTGAGGCCCAGGTGGAGCCAGAGTCACCTGGTACAGAAGAGGCCAGTCAGGACCAGAGTTACCAGGATCAGGGTCACTCCAAGTGGGAATAGAGTAACCATGTCCCGATGATGCCCAGGTAGAACCAGAGTCACCAGGCCCAGATGTGGCGCAGGTGGGGAGCATGTTCACTAGGTCCCGTTGAGGCCCAGTTGAGGACCAGAGTCACCAGGTCTAGTTGAGGCCTAGAGGGGTACCAGATTCACCTGGTCTGGTGACATCCAGATGGGGACCAGAGTCCCCATGTAGGCTGAGGCCCAGAGGGGATCCGTTGTCAACATATTCAGGTGAGGCTCGGTGTGGAACAGAGTATCCAGGTCATAATGGTCCACAGGTGAGGACCAGAGTCACCAGATCTGGGTGAATCCCAGTTAGCATCAGAGTCAGCAGTTCCAGGTTAGCCAAGAAGGAGTCCACAGCAATCAGGTCCAGGTGGGGAAGAAAGTCAACAGGACTGGGTGAGGCCCCGAGATGGGGACCAGATTCACCAGGCCCAGGTGATCCCATGTGGTGACCAGAGTTACCAGTTCCGGGTGAGCACCAGGTAAGGACCAGATTCACCAGGTCCAAGTGAGGCCCACGTGGGGACCTGTGTCACTAGGCAAGGGTGAGGCCAGGTGACAAACCCACTCATCAGTTCCAGGTGAGGCCAACCTGCAGGCCATGCAGAGGAAACAGGTCCCAAAGATGCTCAGGTAGGCACGAGAGTTACAGGTCCAGGTGAGGCCAACCTACAGGCCATGCAGTGGAACCATGTCCCGATGATGCCCAGGTAGGGACCAGAGTTACCAGTTCCAGGTGAGGCCAACCTGCAGGTCATGCAGTTGGAACCATGTCCCGATTGATGCCCAGGTAGGGACCAGAGTCACCAGGTTCCAAATGAGGCCCAGATGGAGAATATTCACTAGGTCCAGGGTGAGGCCCATTTGAGGACCCAGAGTCACCAGACCTGGTTGTGGCCCAGAGGGGTACCATAATCCCTGGTCCTGTGACATCCATATGGGGACCAGAGTCACCAGGTCAGGTGATAGAGAGAGGTTCCAGAGTCATCATGTCCAGGGGAGTTTCAGGTATGGAACAGAGTCCACCAGGACAATGATGCCAGGTGAGGACCAGAGTTACCAGGTACAACGAGAGGCCACGGTGGGGATCAGAGGCAACAGGTCCATGTGAGGCCTGCTTGGGGACCATGGTCAACAGGTCTACTTGAGGCTCAGGTGTGGAACACAGTAACCAGGGTCTAGGTGAGTAACCGGTGGTGAAAAAAGTTACGACGTCCAGGTGAGGCCCAGGTGGGGACCAGGATCACCAGGTCCAGGGGAGGGCCCCTTGAAAGTACCAGAGTCAACAGTACGACGACAGTCGCAGGTGGGAACCAGGGGTCAGCAGGTCCAAGTCAGCCTAAGTGGGGTTCACAGTCACTAGGGCACGGGAGAAGGACCCAGAGGGGGACCAGAGTCGCCTGCGTCCATGTGAGGTCCAGGTGTGGAAACACAGTCACCAGGTCCCAATTTTGCCCAGTTGAGTACCATGGTCAACCGGGGCCAGGTGAGGCCAAGATGGGGACCGGAGTCCCCAAATTCCAGGTTGAAGCCCAGGTGGAGACCACAATCACCAGAACCAGGGTAGTCTCAGGTGCAGACCAGAATCACCAGGTCCAGTTGAGGTGCAGGTGACAAACACACTCACCAGTGCCCGGTGAGGCCCTGGTGGGGACCAGAGTCACGAGGTACATGAGAAGCTAGAAACACTGCAGCCACCAGGTCCACATGATGTCCATTGGGAATGACAATCACCATTTACAGTTGAGGACCAGGTGGAGCCAGAGTCACCTGGTACAGAAGAGGCCAAAGTCAGGACCAGAGTTACCAGGATCAGGGCAGTCCCAGTGGGGAAATAGAGTAACCATGTCCCAATGATTCGCAGGGTAGAACCAGAGTCGCCAGTTCCAGATGAGGCGGAGGTGGGGAGCATATTCACTAGGTCCCGGTGAGGCCCAGTTGAGGACCAGAGTCACCAGGTCAGTTGAGGCCTAGAGGGGTACCAGATTCATCTGGTCTTGGTGACATCCAGATGGGACCCATGTCTCCATGTCAGGCTGAGGACCAGAGGGGATCCAGAGTCATCATGTCCAGGTGAGGCTCAGGTGTGGAACAGAGTATCCAGGTCATAATGGTCCACAGGTGAGGACCAGAGTCACCAGATCTGGGTGAGGCCCAGTAAGGATCAGAGTCAGCAGTTCCAGGTGAGGCCAAGTAGGAGTCCACAGCAAAGAGGTCCAGGGCGGGGAGCAGAGTCACCAGGACTGGGTGAGGCCCAGATGGGGACCAGATTCACGAAGTCCAGGTGATTCCCAGGTTGTAAAAAGAGTTACCAGTTCCGGTGAGGACCAGGATAGGACCAGATTAACCAGGTCCAAGAGAGGGCCCACGTGGGGCCTTTGTCACCAGGTATGAGTGAGGCCCAGGTGGCAACCCCACTCACCAGGTCCAGGTGAGGCCAACCTGCAGGCCATGCAGAGGAAATATGTCCCGATGATGCCCAGGTAGGGACGAGAGTTACCAGGTCCAGGTGAGGCCAACCTGCAGGCCATGCAGTGGAACAATGTCCAGATGATGCCCAGGTAGGGACCAGAGTCACCAGGTCCAAAGGAGGCCCAGATGGAGCATATTCACTAGGTCCAGGTGAGGCCCAGTTTGAGGACCAGAGTCACCAGACCTGGTTGAGGCCAGAGGGGTACCATAATCCCCTGGTCCAGGTGACATTCTTATGGGGACTAGAGTCACCAGGTCAGGTTTATATAGCCAGGGAGATCCAGAGTCATCATGTCCAGGGGAGCCTCAGGTATGGAACAGATTCACCAGGACCAATGATGCCCAGGTGAGGACCAGAGTAAACCACGTACACGTGAGGCCCCGCTGGGGATCAGAGGCAACAGGTCCATGTGAGGTAGGCTTGGGACCATGGTCAACAGGTTTATGAGGCCCAGGTGTGGAACACTGTAAGCAGGTCCAGTTGAGTCCCCAGTGGTGACAAGAGTCACCACGTCCAGGTGAGGCCCGGTGGGGACCAGGATCACCAGGTACAGGGGAGGCCCTTGAAAAGACCAGAGTCAACATTTCGACGTCAGTCGCAGGTGGGAACCAGGTCAGCAGGTCCAAGTCAGCCAAAGTGGGTTCACAGTCACTAGGGCACGGTGAGACCTAGAGGGGAACCAGAGTCACGTGGTCCAGGTGAGTTCCAGTTGTGGAACACAGTCACCGCGTCCCAATTTTGCCCAGTTGTGGACCATGGTCAACAGGGCCATGTGAGCCCCAGATGGGGACCGGAGTCCCCAAATCCAGGTGAAGCCCAGGTGGGGACCACAGTCACTAGATCCAGGGTAGTCTCAGGTGCAGACCAGAATCACCAGGTGCAGGTGAGATGCAGGTGGCAACCACACTGACCAAGTCCCGGTGAGGGCCGGTGGGAACCAGAGTCACGAGTTACATGAGAAGCTAAAACACTGAAGCACCAGGTCCACATGATGTCCATGTGGAAACGAGAATCACCAGTTACAGGTGAGGACCACTGGGGATCTGAGTCACCATGTCAGGGGAGACCGGTGGGAACCAGTGTCACCATGTCCAGGTGTGGTCCGAGCCCCCCTCCCCCAACTCTCGTCTTCCCTGGGCCACAACCTG
>NW_023331254.1:0-42941 GCF_011100685.1 Canis lupus familiaris
TCCTGGCAGAGCTCCTGCTTCAAAACCCATGCCAGCCTCCCCACTCACCCTGGGATCCTCCTCCTCTGGACTGGGAACTCTGAGGGCCAGTCCTGCTATCTGTGGCCTCTTGCCTTTCTGGGGTCTCAAGGGACTGTCGGGCCCAAGGTGGGCATGACCAGCCGCCATCAGTCCCACCTTCTGGAGGGACAAGTCAGTCTGCTTCAGGGATGGGTTTCGGGTAGCCTGAGGGAAAAGAAACAAGAGAGTCCTATTCACCTGACCTAGGCGTCCTCACTGTACCATCTTCCCAAGAGGCCTTAGTGAGCTTCAGGACAGTGGTGCCAAACACATTTCCCCCTGTCACTTCTCTTTCCTCCTTCCTGCCTACGCTCTCCTGGCCAAGCCACATCCCCGCTCTGAGGAAGGCCGCCCTTAAGGAAGGACTCTTGTTGACACTATCATTAAGTCTCTCCAAATCCCCTGTGGGAACAAAACCAGGGACGGGACCTCTCCCGATTGAGGTCCAGTGGGATGCACCATGGAACACGCAAAGGGCAAAAGCGTCAGGAAAGTGGGCTTCCCTCTCATATCTGAATGCCCCTTGTGACTCCAGAGGAAGCCATAGTTAAGTCCAAATTCATTGGGAAAACACATTCTTCTCTACTCGATGGGAAGCTGCCCATCTGAACACTTCCATTCCATGTGTTCGTGGCAGTGCCCCCAATTAACTGCCATTGAAGGTTTGGGAGGTGAATTTCTTTTCACCTTGGGAACCAGGTAATTCTTCTATTGAAAAAAAGGTCAATTATTTATGGGACAGTGAGTGTGTGTGTGTGTGTGTGTATGAGGGAGAGTGATCACCTGAGCTGTAGGAAGGACAGAGGGAGAAGCACTCAGTTATCAGAAACCCAGTGAGGGCCTGGATCCATCTCCAGAGCCTGAGATCACAACCCGACCCAAGTCAGTCCCTGAAAAAACGGAGCTGCCCAGGCGCCCTGATCCTGTGTCTTCTCTAGGTCTGCAGGGCCCAGTGAGACATTTACAGGCCTTCTGTCCCTGCTCGTCCACCACCCCACACCAATGTGACACCTGAGGCCCCATTCCACTGGCATTGGAACCTCCGGGTGTCCAGGGCATTCACAGCCATGCCTTGGCTCAGTCTCTGTCCTCAGAACATGTTAGACCAGAAAGAGTCCTTAACCCGTGGAGGAAGGGCCAATCCCTCCATCATTTCCTCACTGTCCCATTGCTCTGTCAGGGAAGGTCGGACCAGTGGCCCGAAAACTCACCTGAAGTGCACTTGTGGTCCTCACGCCCATCAGGAGAGGCTGAGAAAGGTCCTGGACAGACTCCGCTGCAGGAGACTGGGTGTCCCGTGGGAGAGAGGGATGGTCAGGAATGGCCACTTCCGTTGCTCCCGGACTTTTATACTGCCCCAAGGTCACGTGACATTTCAGCCACTTGAAAGACATCCACCTAATCCTCTTAGCTGCTGCAGGGATTGAGCCAATCAGCAGCTTCAACAGGCTAATGTCCTCATGAGAGCGATTTCTATGACTCCGTGTGTGTGCCTGTGTGTGTGTCTCTGTGAATGGAGGTGTGAGTCCATGTGGATTTGGTGGAGATTGGAATTTCTGCAAGTGAAATTATATTGGTACATTTTAGCATGGGAATTAGCCTCAGGACTCATGTTTCCTGAACTATTGGTATTTTACCAACACTTCTGCTGAATTTAGACCTAATGGTATTAAAAATGGGGTCAGGGTTTGAGGTTATTCAAGATGTTATATCCATTTTGTCAACTAACTTTCAGTTAAAAACTGAAATATCATAAAGAGCAAGATCTTCCAATCGGCTATAATTGCTTGATTGGATTAAGGGATTTGGGTGTGGTCCCTTTCTCATAGAGACCTTTCAGGCCAGCCCAGGTCCTAATCTTGACTCTCTCATCAGACAGCACCTTCAGGTCTTTCTCAACCTCCCTAACTGCCCCTGCTCATTTCTGAACCGAATTTGATCAGTTTCTATGTTCAATGGATATCTCTATGAATGTCCTTTTTTCTTCCTCAGTAACCTCAAGCGAGCCAAGGAGTGTTAGTCGTCAGTGCTCTAGGACAGGGAAGATCACTCTCCCAAAGGAGCAGGTATCACATAGGAACTCGTTCTCCTCAGCAGCCAGAATGTTTGTAGCTGTAACCAATTATTTGGGAATATGGCATCCATTGATTGGCTTCTACACTTCCATCTCTCTGGACTATGATCCCAATCTACAAAGATTGTGAAGGTTTTGATGAATACCAGTTTCTGTCTAGGTGTGGCCCGGGTCCACCACAAGAAAAATTCTCTGGCTGGTTTTATGCTTTTGGGAAACATTCCTTTGAAACTCCCTTTCCTACAAGAGTCTCTATCCTTAATCCAGTGTTTATATGCCTCATTTTAACTGTTCCTCAGGGAATTCCACCCCAATATCCTTTATATTCTCTTGATTCAGTTGGAATATGTTGTAGGCTTGTGCCTTTTTCCACATTGTGGGCTTGGCAGGTGTAGATGCAGGTAGGAGGGCACCTGGTTAGCTTGTGGTTTGAAAGTGTCATTATGGCTTCTTCCGCCCACAGAATTGGTAGTGTCTGCTGAAACATTTTTGAGTCGTCACGACAATTCATTCCTACTTGTGACCATGATCCTTTGCATTGGGAAAGGAGGCATCTTTGTGCAGGATAGAATAGTGAAGAATAATGAAGTATAGGAAATTGTATAAGTCTAGGAAAGGTTGAAACCTAAGTCTATTTGTCTTCTTTACTGACCAGAGGCCAAGAGAAACAGGAACATTTTGACAGGCCTTGGTCAGTGACTGGGCTTCACAAGCCCTGGGGCCCTGGTGAATTCTTGATGTTCACTTGTCATCCCTGGACACTAAGAGAATAAAAGTGTCATCTCTGAAGCCACCATGTTTTAGGATATTGATTCTGTACCCATGGAGTTCAATAAAAGCTTGTGTAGGATGTTCTATATGATATCTCCATTTTTACCTGAAAGTTTTAATCCCTGAGCCTAACCTGCCAATGAAGACACATACTGAGACCCCTGATGAGACTGTCCAGTCCCATTCCACATCTCCTCTGAGTAGCCCTAAAGTTAGCCTCAGCCCACCTGGTGGACCTCCTGGTGCCCAGGAAGTGCCGATCGCTGACACCCCACAGCCAGCTCGCCAACCCTGTGTCAGGGCTGACAGCCTGGGTGTGCAGCAGAGTCTCCCTCGAGGGGCTCCAGGCTGGCTCCCAGGGCCATGGGTTAGGACACACCCAGGCACCACCCAAGTATCCTGAGGAGAACACCCGTCCCGCTGTCAGGAACGAATTGGCAGACAATTCCCAAATGCCCCTCCATACTCCAGGCAAGAAATGTGCCCAGATGCCCCTAGACAGGACCCAGAACCCCCAAAAGAAAGCGCGGTGGAGCCCCAGCTAGCACACCCGCAGGAGCATCCAGGGAGCCCCTGTGGGGAATTCAGGGAATCTGTGTCCTCCAGGAAGCAGTCACGCCTGTGGATGCACAGCCGGGCCCCCGCAGCCCAGGAAGACACCTGCCCTCTGGCCAAGCAAGAGCCCCCAGCCCACACCTGCCACACGTCACCTGGAGATGCTGCAGCCATGCACCGAGCCCCCTCGGCCGCCCTCTGCGCGGGCCCCCACTCAGCCCCTGAGAATGGTCTTCACCAGATTGGACAGAAGCTGCTGGAGCTCCCGGTTCCTCGCAGCTCCCTCATCCTTCCTCCTGAGAAGCCAGGACCTGCTCAGGGCCCTCCTGCCACCCACCGTTGGACGGAGCCTGTGTCTGTGGCCCCTGGAGTGTCCTCCACAGTGACCTACAGGTGTCCTCATCCTCAGAAGACACTGATAGTGAATGAGGCAGCTCCTGGCCTCAGACATTGTCCTCCACCCCACTGCCACCTGACGGGGTGACTGAAGACCTCAGGACGTGGCCCCTCCTGGACTCATGTGGGGAATCAGCCATTGCTCAGCTGCATTGTGTGGAAATTCCCGGGTCTACAGTGTGCTGCCTCTCATGCTCCTGGAGCCATGCACCCACCCCCAAAACACACCTTGTACTTTCCTTAGGGAAATCCATGCACTATGACAAAGGCTACTCTTCCATGTAGAATGTCAATTTTATCTTCTGCAAATAGATTCTCAGGCCTCGCGGCGGCTCCCTGCAGGATGCATGTCCCCTCGTCCCACCTCAGGGTGCAGGGGCCTTGGCCGGGAATGGGCATCTGATCGCCCTGATGAAGTCCAGCCGGACGGAGTTGCTGGAGCACAAAGTCCGACAACTGCTGCTCGCCTTGCAGCGCAGAGATGTCATCTCCATTTGCAGCTTCTTAGACGACTATCGTGGATTCGCCACCACGGACGAGGTGCTGGACCTGCTGTCCACTGAGTGAGCACCTGCCCCTCCGCAGCCCAGGGCTGGGCCACCTGCTGGGGAGGCTGGGGATGGTGTGAGCTTCCCGGCCTCGGGCTGCTCCCCCACCTGGAGCAGGGTAACCCAGGGCCTAGCAGGTCCTGGAGGGCAGCCCTGGGGCCTGGCCTGTGGCGGGTCGGCCAGAGGGGCTGTGCCTGTGCTCAGCAGCCATCCTCCTCACTTGTGAGGAGACTTGTGCCTCCTCCACCCATCACCAGGGGCCTGAGCTGGCCTGTTTCCCCATTGAAAGGGAGGTTTGAGAGTCCATCGGGGGTCTGTGTCCTGGGGCAACCAGACCGGGGGACCCCGGGGTGCCTCAGGCCCACTAGGATATGGGCCATGGGCCTGGCTGGAGCCCTTTCATGCTCAAGCCTTCAGGAGTCCCCAGCAGGTGCGGGCGATTCTCTGGGAGCTGCCCGTGGCCCCACGAACAGAGGTGACGGCTCCCGGGGCTCCAGCCTAGTCGGGGTCAGAGGGTGACAGCCCCCATGATGAGAAGTCACGTCCCCAGCACAATTCATGGGATGCCCCCGCCCTCCTCTAGGTATGGGTGCATCGTAGATGCGTGGGGTAACAATGACATGGTCCTGCAGCGCTGGAAAATGTGAGTGACTCCGGCTCCTGCAGGAGGGCCTTCCCTCTCCAGGAGGGCAGCGAGGGGGCTGTGGGGTGGGGAGGCTGCACCCTCACCCCACACATCTGCAATTCCCGTGACAGGGTAAAGGTCTAAGGCCCCTTCTGGAAAAGAGCACAGGAGAGCGGTGGATGGGATGCGGGCTTGGTGGGAGGCATTGGGACCCCTAAGGAGTCCTTCTCCATGCCCCCCAACCCTCTCTCTGCCCCACACCTGGGGCCAGAGCAGAGGGGGTGGGAAGCATTGCACTCCCCAATCTGGTAGCACCTGGACCCGGGGGCACAGCAGGTGCTCAGGAGGGCTGGTGGGGGCTCCCGGACCAGGCGGCCCCCCCCCGTGGGAGATGGGAGATTAGAGTCAGTGGAAGGACACCCCCAGGGCCCCCTCGGGAGTGAGGCAGCCCAGAGCCACAGGAGGGAAGTTGGCGGTCCTGGCAGTTCCTGGCAAGCCCTGGCAGGACACAGAGCCCGAGCCCTCCTGGCTTGGACCTACCCCAGAAGACAAGTGTGTGCAGTGAGGGCAATGACAGGCCAGATGCCCCCCGTCCCCGTACGCCTGCCTGTGGACTCAAGGGGCAGGTGGGCAGGGACCAGGCTGAGGAGGGAGCCCCGCTTCTCCAGGAGAGATGGTGAAGGTCACCCCGCTGGCCTGGGCTCCCCGCAACAGAGCCTGCATCCCAGCCCCTCCTCGGGGAGCAGGCCTGTGGCAGGCAGGTCCGCCAGGTGGCAAGGGGACGAGGATCAGGAACTTGCCTCCAACATCCTGCAAGGGATGCCGGGTCCCTGGGTCCTGCAGGGCTTCCTCAGACACCTGTGAGTGAGGTGCCCTGTCCTTCTGACACCTGTGCCCTCCTGTCCCTCCCCAGGGCCGATCTCCTGCATGCTGGAAATATGGCTGGATTATTTTCGGGATGAATTTTGTCAGCTCCCAGAATTTCCCTCCCTGAGGATGATTCTGGAATTCATGAGGCAGCGCATGCCAGGCTCGACGTGAACTCCATGCCCGGCGTTACCTCCAGCAATTCAGACGCCTCCAGCAGCGGAGCCAGAGGGGGTGGCCGAGCGGGGACAGGGGTGTGCCCGGCGGATCCAGCCTCTATGCAGCTGGGCCGGGAGCAGGGGGTGGGCTCACACCCCACCCCACGGGCTGTGGGCTGGGGACACCTCCCAGGGCTCTTGCCCCCACACATGTGGAGCAGTGGGAAGAGTGGCCTTGATTTGGGAGGAACGTGGACAGTCTGCCCTGATGGTGATACTTTGTCTTCTTGGAGCTACAGCTTTGGACCGAGCAAAACACCCTGAACCCGCTCTGGAGTGTGCCCCAGCTCTGACCGTGGGGCCTACTGCCCCGTCGGGGCCTGAAGGGATCGAGGCCATCCTGGCTGCTGGGGCTGAGGGCTTGGGCCCTGCGCTGAGGCAAACCCACTGGGAGGCAAAGTCGTCACTGGTCTAGTTCACTGCTCCGCCTGCAGGAGCCCCCTGCACCCCTGCGAGCCTGGAGGAGGAGCAGGTGCCACCCCTGCTCTCGAGGTCATGGATGTGCCCGAGCAGCCTCCTAACTCGATGGAGCAACCAGCCATAGGACCGAAGCAACCCTGTGAACCACCTCGGGAGCCCGCCCCAGCTCCGACTGTGGGGCCTGCTGAAGCTTCAGGGTGATGGAGCTGGTCCTGGCTGCTGGAGCTGAGGACTTGGTCAAAGCCGAGATGCTGGCTCCTGAGTTTAAGGTAGTGCAGATGCTGGTCGAACCTATGGTTCCCTGCCCCGATGAGGAAGAGCCACCTGCACCCGCGGCCACCCCAGAGGAGTAGGCCCAGGAGCCTGCAATTGGGGTCCCCAGAGTGTCAGAGCCACCACCTGCCTCCGGAACAACCTGCTTCGACCCCTGAGCAGCCCCCTGGTCACCTCGGGAGCCCGCCCCAGCTCCTGCCGCGGGGGCTCGTGGTGGCTATAGCCCAATGGAGCCTTCCCCTCCCTGTCATTGCATTGTTACTCTATTTTATGATTTTCGTAAACCTTTTGTAAGGGCTTATATATTTTATTTGTAATAAGGGTTAAGTTAACCTGGTACAAATTTACTCTGATGCTTCTGAATTTCACATCGTGGTACTTTAGGTCCATTCACAGTGTTGCAAGCCCCCTGGCCCAGGGCGCCGAGGGACACAGCCGAGGATCCGTTGCTCCCCCGGACAGGCAGAGGCCGGGAGGACCCAGGACAGCCAGGTCCACTCCTGCTGCCATGCCCAGAGCTGTGCAGGTCAGCAGCCCCGCCCTGGAGCACCCAGGCCCTGCACACTGGGGGCTGTTGTAGTTACTACTGCGGGAGCTGACTCCAGGGCTGCACAGCTGGCTGCCTGCAACTGTTGTTGTCCCTCCTGGTGTCACCCTGTACCTGGGACTGAGCAGGGGGCTCACAGGATAAACTCCCACTGAGCCGTACACCTGGCAGAAGGCGGGGCAGCTCCCCAGGTACACACACCTGAGAATCAGCACAGCAGGACCCTCCCCCAGAAGAATTGCTAGAAGGTAAGGGGAAAAAGCCAGTTATTGACCAAGCAGCACTGGAAAGTTCCAGGGGAAGTGGAGGGATTTACAGTATATAGAATCAAGATTTGTGGTTTCCTGCCTTGTTAATTTTCCCCATTCTCACTGGTGTGAGGTGGGATCTCATGGTGGTTTTGATTTGTATTTCCCTGATGGCAAGTGATGCGGAGCATTGTCTCATGTGCGTGTTGGCCATGTCTATGTCTTCCTCTGTGAGATTTCTCTTCATGTCTTTTGCCCATTTCATGATTGGATTGTTTGTTTCTTTGCTGTTGAGTTTAATAAGTTCTTTATAGATCTTGGATACTAGCCCTTTATCTGATACGTCATTTGCAAATATCTTCTCCCATTCTATAGGTTGTCTTTTAGTTTTGTCGACTGTTTCCTTTGCTGTGCAGAAGCTTCTTATCTCCATGAAGTCCCAATAGTTCATTTTTGCTTTTGTTTCTCTTGCCTTCATGGATGTATCTTGCAAGAATTTGCTTTGGCCAAGTTCAAAAAGGGTGTTGCCTGTGTTCTCCTCTAGGATTTTTGATGGAATCTTGTCTCACATTTAGATCTTTCATCCATTTTGAGTTTATCCTTGTGTATGGTGCAAGAGAGTGGTCTAGTTTTCATTCTTCTGCATGTGGATGTCCAATTTTCCCAGCACCATTTATTGAAGAGACTGTCTTTTTTCCAGTGGATAGTCTTCCCTGCTTTGTCGAATATTAGTTTACCATAAAGTTGAGGGTCACTTCTGGATTCTCTAGTCTGTTCAGACTTTTTGGTAAAACTAGAATCTGCATTCACAGCTTTCATATTTGTATCTTTACCTAAATTCACTAGAGATGGTTCCTTCTGCAAACACTTGCTTCTCCTATTATAAAAAGAAAGGGAAGTGTAGCAGCCTCGAGGGAAATGCTACTGTTAACCCATCACCAAAGAAGAGGATCTTTATCACATAAGCAAAATAGTAGCCCCCAGAATGGCCTAGAACAAATCTATGCACAGAGGAAAATAAATTCTCAAATGGTAAGTCAGGAACGTTTGGGGGAACACTCATGGATGGGTCTTTTCTCCCCTCTTTTTTATAACCTTTGTCTAATGCATGCCTCAAGGATAGTCACTCTCGAAGATCAAATATTCCATTCACTTTCCAGGTGAAAGCCTTCATTCATTCAAATCTTTCAAAATAAATTGATTGCATATTTATTATGTACCAGGCACCGTTTAAGCAAACAAAACAGATAAGGGTCACAGCCTCATGGATCTCACATACTAGTCAGAGAGTCAGATAATAAGCAAATAAAATAAAGTTCAATTTTTACAACCATCAAAAATGCCCTGAAGGTTCTCTCATTTTCCAATACACACAATCATTATAATTGACAAGCTGACTGCACGATATGTTGAATCTAACTGGGTAAGATAAGGAAATCATTATTCTCAGTAATGAAACTAAAAAGATCTACTTTTTTTTATTACCATGGTGTGAATCAGTGACCCAATTAAACATCTAACTCCCAAAGCACACCTGTCATCACCAGTGCATTAAATAACAAGGACAAGAATCCATTTAAGTGCAATTTCTTCCATGTCTGGAGCACTTTTTAGAATGCTTTCATAAAGCAGTGTCTTATTCTTCTGAAATAATTACATTCTCTCAGGCATTGGATTCATAATCTACTCGTAGCCTAAAAATCCACATTTGAATTTGATCATGGTTTTTTGAAGAAATTAAAAGACTTAGGCACTGCAAAGAATTTTACTTTAAGCAACCAGGGGTTGGGTACCCTGACGTTGGCCACAGAACCTGACACAGGAAGAATACAAATGTATTTTTGTGCCCATCTCCCCACATGCGCCCAGCACTGTGCAATTTACAGGCATGATTGCATGAAATCTTGCAACAACGCTGTAAAGCAAGTGGTGATATCTCAATTTAATAGTTGAAGAGAAAGAGTCTACATGGCTTTCTCAAGACTGTGTTGCTAGTAAGTGATGTGGCTCGGGGCGCTTGAGGCAGAAATTCATGCTCCCTCTCTATATCCCTTTTTTTTCTTGGGCATATCACATCTGGGATTGGTATCTATATCCCATGTGAGCACGAATTATCAACTTTAGTGTGTTCTTTTAAAAATATGGTAGTGTGTTTCATGAGTTGATATTTGTTGAACCCAGGGAATGTTGTGCAGAACTACATGATCTACTGACAAAAAAAAAAAAAAAAATATATATATATATATATATTCCTTGACTTCTTCATATATAGCACTTTTCTGTGAATGCATTTCTCAAGGTTTAAATCTGGAAAATACAATTCCGAACAATTGGGCGTGTGTATCAGTGCTAAAGACTTGGCTGCTTGACAGTCCCCGTCGCATGACCATCAGCACCGGCGGGCTTCTGGACCTTGGCCCCTTCCCAGGCCGTGGGAACGCATGTTCCCACATGGCCCACCTGTATTCTTTCTGGGATTGTGTAATATTTACGTAACACTGTATGAAGATTTATAGAAGCAAGTAGACATGTGCCCACTTTTCACTCCCCTCCACTGAATGAAGGCAAGTTTCCAGGTCTTTTATTGTCCCTTGAGCAGCATCAAATATTTCTTGCCATGTTTCTTTCAATACTCTTATTGCAAACATGCCTGGAGGCGATGTCGAATCCCCTTGCAATTGCATCTCTCTCTGTGAGAATTCTTTTGCTTGCACCTGCTTTGTTTTGACATGTACATTTCCTTTGGGAGCCATATTCAAGAAAAACTAGAAAATCCTAGGTTTAAAAATATTGCCTCAAGTCCCCTGTACAATGCTGCCTGCCTTTCACTCTATATCCAAAGGTAGATCTATAATGTTCTTAATGCTTGTCACTGGCTCAGGGGTTCTTTTTTTTATTTTTTATTTTTTTTTATTTATTATTTATGATAGTCACAGAGAGAGAAAGAGAGGCAGAGACACAGGCAGAGAGAAGCAGGCTCCATGCACCGGGAGCCCGACGTGGGAATCGATCCTGGGTCTCCAGGATCGCGCCCTAGGCCAAAGGCAGGCGCCAAACCGCTGCGCCACCCAGGGATCCCTCAGGGGTTCTTGTAAGAAAGCCCCGAGGCACACATCTAAAACTCTACGCTCTGTGTTTTTCTGTTTGTAAGTCACACATCACACTAAGGAGCTGGATGACCCAACCATTCCTCATCTGTTTCCAGTGAAATACTTGGGGGTGCCTGGCAAAATGGCAGGTGTCATTTCCCAGAAAACCTTACATTTCACAACATACATAACACTATTTTAATATTAATTCTTGATGATTTACCTCCTAAATTTTGAACAAAAGGAGTATTATTTTGGGATGCTTTTATGTAAGCCATTTTTCCTAAATATCACGGAATTGTGACTTCATTTCTTAAAGTAGTTTTGTTTCTGGATCTATCCGAGGGAGAAAAAGAGCAGGAAGTGCTTCTAGAGTAAATGCCAGTGCTCCCTGGAATCTGCCGTTAAATAAGGCACTTTGGAAGGACAGCACACTTACGGCGGGTTGTGAGGTTTTGTGTTAAAACTCGTAAATTCTCTAACCCATAAACGTAGGAGACAAAGGTTTTCAAGCTTTACAAGCCATTTTGATTTTTGTAATGTAGTTTGAAGGAATCTTTTCTGGAACAGCATTCTAACGCTCCCATCTTCCCAACACACACACAGTGCCTATCCAATAGGAATATATTTTACATCTCTGTTCTTTTCTTTGTTAGGGGACATAACTGCTAGTTTCTGGGGAAAAAATGATACACAAATGTTTGTGAACAGACCCCCTGTCATCTATCACAATGCTTGCTCTTCATCCCAGAGAAATTACCTGGAGAACTTGATGCCAATGAATTGCATATCTGAGGTATTATTCGTCCCATATCTTTGGGAAATTCAGAGAACTGAGACTTCACTTTTTTTCTAGCAAGAACAGATCTTGTCTTACATGAATGCTGTGATCTTAAATACTTCAACATTCCATGATGATGTGAAGCATCCATTTTATATATTTTCAGGGATATCGGTGTCTTTTGGGGGATCACCCAGTTAAATGCAACTCATAACAACTTAATTCTTGGGATATCACACTTTATCACATGCATTCTCTGCGATTTATATTAATCTAGCTACAAGAAAGGAGACAATAATCATCGGATTGCTTAGGGTTAGATTCATAAGAAATCTGCCCATTTTCTTGCTCTAATATTTTCTTTTACTTAATGATGAGACTGGGGCTTGGGTATACTGCAAATTTTCATAATTCGCTCACAGTACAAACACAGTCTAGAATTTGTATAGACAAAGTCACTGACACTAGGGAGGGGGGTGTCCAATATTTGGTGTCTGGTTAGGGCAGTACATTGGTCTGTGCCAGCATCCATGTTCAGAGACTCGAAGCATCTTCAAGCTCCCTGACTAACTTGGGAGCACACGGGGACCAGGTGACAAATGAATTTCTGACTAAATCTGTCTGTAACGGGCCCACTCAGTCCACAGACCCACCCCATGGCTATGTCTTCAGTTCTTTTTTTTTTAAAACACCCTTGTCTTATTCTTTTTTTTAATTTTTTATTTATTTATGATAGTCACAGAGAGAGAGGCGCAGAGACACAGGCAGAGGGAGAAGCAGGCTCCATGCACCGGGAGCCCGATGTGGGACTCGATCCCGGGTCTCCAGGATCACGCCCTGGGCCAAAGGCAGGCGCCAAACCACTGCGCCACCCAGGGATCCCCTGTCTTCAGTTCTTAAATGAGTAAGTAGAGTGGGCATGTCTGAATGTGTCACCGGTCCCATACCGGGGCCTCACCTAGTGGCTGAGAAGCTGTCGTATACACATGGTCACATGGAAGCCTCTGAAACTGCCCCCGTCCCCATGTGGCCAAGACCTCACATCAGCGGCAATACCCCATCTCTTGGGGATTAGGAGCCACCCTTACAAACATAAAGGGTCTGGAGGTGGTGCCCGTCATCTCAACATTTCAGTTGCCAGTCAGTGTCCTGCGAAGCCCATGTTGGCCATGGAGGGTGAAAAGAGGCTTCTCACCACTTCATCAGACATCAGTGTCCATGCCTGAGGCTGTGGCCTTAGCAGAGTGGGTAAACACTGGTTAGCTGGTGACAATCAGAAAAGGGATCAGAACAAGTTCATATCCACATGGATTAAACCCCCCCCCACACACACACACAGAAAAAACAGGGTACATTTAGAGCTTGGCCCCAAGGCTGGGTTAAATATCCTACCCTCTGCCATAATATCCTCCAGAGAGGCCTGAATTATCTGAACATCCTGCTGATACCACGTTAATCCACTAAATCGGTGGCATCGTGCTAATGTATCATGTACCCGCGCAGAGACAGATGTGTTCCGTGTGATGGGGATGTCCTCCGTGCACGTTCAGAGTCCCACCATGTTATGTGAAATATTTAGATGCAGCTCGGGGGGGGGGGAGATGCTGAAACACATTATCAAAATTAAGGGAGAAATCACTGATCACACAGCTCCCATCACAAAGAAGGCTCAACACTGCCTGGGACGGTCAATCCCATGTGCCAACCTGGGTAGGCTAGAGTGACCAGCTGACCAGTCAAAACCCCAGGCCAGATGCTCTGACGAGGGTATATTTCAGATAAGATTAATGTTCAGAAACATTTGAACTCAAATGTTCAGTCAACTTTGAGGACCTTTCATACTATGGGTGAGCTCCGCCCAATCAGTCTAAGGTCTTACGAGTAAGATCTTTTGGATTTCCCAAAGTAGCGGGAATTCTGTCCCAATTTCCATCCTTCTAAAGAATCCTGACTCATCCGGTGCCTCGTAGGCCAGGCTGTGGCCACAGTGTGCTCTACACCTGAGAATACCGCTTCAGTTCAGACAGCAGTTGACTCCCAAGGTGGTTGCTCTAAGGGGGCTCCAAACAGGAAGGATCCTGCTGTGGTCCCAGGTGAAGGTTTGAGCTACAGTGACACGTGGGCCATAGGACCCGGCACGTTCTAGTTCTGGAGATATCAGTGATGAATTAGTGTGAGCCCCATTGAGGAGCCCACAACGTGGATACTTCGGGCTGTGGATCAAGCTCATGCTGTCCTCTATGAGCATGTACGTCTTTTGTAGAACAACTCCCGATGTGCTACTGAGTCTTGATAGGGACAGAGCACCTGTCCCACAGGCAAAAAGTAACCATATGGCCACTGCTACTCTCTGTGAACTAGGCTATCATGTACCCATTCAACCATCAGTGTGGGTGGTCCAGAAACAATCTATTGCAAGATGGAAGGTGAGCATTAAGCAAATCATAGGTTAAGTCTCACACATAGGTAACGAGTGGCCCCATGTCACCCATCACTAACTGCACTCGGCCTGCCAGTCAGCATACACCCATATGGGTGATCCTTTGTGACGAGCTGACATGGGAGGAAAAAGCTTGAGCTTGGCTCACGATGGGCCAGCTCAGTATTTGGCTGTGAGTTAGAAGTGAATGTCAGTTCACAAATGAATGACAGCCCAGCCCAGAGAAGGTACTACCAGAGAGTGGTAAGGCTACCTTGCTTCAAGCAGGGCACCTGGTGGGCCACTCATGTGGAAATAGAAGTAGCCTCAGGTTGGACTGTATAGAGAGATGTGATCTGCGTTGAAGGGCTTGGCTAACATATCCTGGGATGAGAAGGAGAACGGTCAGGAGGGTGGGGACAGGAAATCTTGGTGTAGACATGGTGGCGGTCATATGGGATAAACCTAGAAGGTAGAGATCTTTGCATTGCACGGCATGCCCCCCAGAAAGCATCCACCCCAGCAGAAGCACTAGGCAACAAGGTGGACAAAATTACTTATGACAACATCTGGCCTTTATCACTGGCCACACAAGTGCTGGCATGAGGGTCACATGAGGTGAGCCTGCTGGCAAGAAAGGACACTGTGTGTGAGACTCACCTAGCAAAGGGCACGTAGCTGCTGAAACTATGGAATTCCCAGCTTGCCAGTGACAGAGTCGATCCTAAGAAGCATTTCTTTAGGAGACCACCCACCCGCTGGTGGTAAACTGATTAAATCAATCCCCTTTTACATCAGAAGGGAAAAGCAGTCCATCCTGATTAGAAATGATATGTATTGTGCATGTGAATTTACCTTTCTCACCTTCAGGGGCTTAGCCATCTCCACTCTGTGAGGGGCTTTGGAATATTTGTTCCTCCATTACAAGAATGGACTAACATTAATTCAATTAACTCAGTAACATTAACTCAGGGAGGACCCATTTTACAACAAGAGAGGGGAATGGGTCCTGCCCAGTACATCCACTGTTCTGATCACAAGCCATACCATCCCAGAAACAGCTGGCCTGTGGAAGCATCAGGAGGAGCTGGTAATGTGACAGGTGATACCATCCACCAGGAGCCTAAACTGTACAAAGATGGGACACCAGGCTCCAGGAAGAAGTGCACATTTTAGTGCCATGTCTCCAACAAGAACATGATAAGAGTCTTGGCCAAGGTGCAAATGGAGGGGTTCCTCGCTGTCACCCCCAGGGACCCACTTAGGGAGTCTGACCTCCTGTCCCTGAAACTCTGGGCTTTGTAGGTTTGGAGGTCTTCATTAAGAGAGAACACTTCACGCAGGGGCTCATGAGAAGAAAGTTCACCTTAGATTCTGTGCCAATGGAGCTGCGGACAAGAAGAATCTCTCTTCTAGCAGGTATAATAATGGCCTGAGACCAAGGGGAAGATAGGGGGATGTTGTCACCGAGTGGCATGCAGGTGACACACTTGGATGTGTCTAGGTGCCCATTGCCAACACTGGATGGTGAATGAACACGCACAGCAGCCTCGGCCTCAGCAGCACATACCCTCAGGGATGAGAGTCTGGCTCATGCTAACGAGCCAACAGGTGCCAGTTGAAGATGAGGAGCCTACAGTGGACGGTGGGAGTGGGAGATACCCAGAGTGGCTGCCAAATCAGCCTCTCTCTGGAGTTGGGGGGCTGCTCCTGTACCCTAGAATGCCCCCCGCCATGTTCCTCTTAGACAGGGCCTTTCACTGGGATCTTAGTGGGGCTTCTCTCAGGACAGGAAGGACTTTCTTCCAGGGGAACAAACCTTGTCATATGTGCCACTCATACCCTTGAGGATAAAGATGTATCGCAGTGCTTTCTAGCAGATGGCCCTGCAGGTATCACCTCACCCGAAACCACCACCTGTCCCAGACCGTGCCCCCACCTGAAGCAGCTACGTCCAGGAATGACCAGCAGGGATCTGAAGAAACTGGCTGAGATGACCCAGCCTGGGCCGCCACTGAAGGGGTGCTGTCCAGACCCCTAGGGCATTGTCAGCCCTCCACAGCCCCGACCTCTGCTGGCCCAGCTCTTGCAACCGTCTCTGCCTCCAGATGTACTGACCTGAATGCACAGTAGGAAATGTTTGTACAGTAGTCCCTACATCAGAGGCTACGACTTCAAACTCCCATTTTCTTTTTTTAATGTATGGGTTTTGTTTGTTTGTTTGTTGTTTGGTTTGCTCTTTAATACCTAGAGTAAAATATAAGTACCAAAATAAAGTAGAAAGAGTCTAGTAGAAAAAGAAAAAAAAATAGTTTAATATCTTTTTCTTAATTCCACATTTTGGCCTATTCCAATCCATTCTTGCTCCAAGTAGGTTCGTGCAAGATCTTTACCAAGGTAGATCCTGAGTTTATCGATATTAAAAGTGATAATCTATTATTTTAAATTGTCACATCCTTCTTAAAATAAAAGCATCATCATTCATTCGTGTTCCGAATCACTTGTATGAGAACGAGGTAATTTTCGCTCTTCTATGCTAAGTCATTCCATGAAAAATCATGACAAAATCACTTGTCCAAGGAGTAACATATTCAGCAGTTTTAAATGATGATAAACTATGAAAAGGTAAAAACCAGATGCTCTATAATATGCATGTTTATACCCACAAATAAATCTAAATGCATGAGTAGACTCTCAGCCGCTTTCTGAAGAGCTGTCCTTAAAAGGCTGTTTTCTCATTAGATCTAAGATTTCTCTTGTGTTGAGTTAAGAGACATGGCTACTCATGACCAAATGTGCATGCCTAGGGTCCCTTTGCACTTTAATAAAATTGGCCATTTAAATGGAAATATATCAAAGGAGAACATTATAAAGGATTTCACTCACACTTTTTTTTCAAATAATATCCCATTTACACCACCACATATCCAAAACCTTCTGTTAAAATTAGAAGTGTAATAGTTGAGTCCATTAATGAAGAGCTTTGTCTTCTGAGGGCTGTCAGGATAAGTAAAATAACAGTAGGCATAGAAGACATACAGGCTTGATGAAGTCTCCTTTATAATCCGTGAGCTACGGTCTTGCAACCTTTTGACAAAAAGTAATTACTTCCTTTATTTTGCCCAAGGGCTAAATTTCTAACAACAACAAAAAAAGGAAATAAAAATTACGGAATGCATGTTGAGTTAAATGCATAAATGGAAAGGAAGGCATTACTACTAAACAGTCATATAAACTCAAACCGAGATTAATTGCTTACTTATATGCTAAAACGCAGAATAGGGATCCCTGGGTGGCGCAGCGGTTTGGCGCCTGCCTTTGGCCCAGGGCACGATCCTGGAGACCCGGGATCGAATCCCACATCAGGCTCCCAGTGCATGGAGCCTGCTTCTCCCTCTGCCTGTGTCTCTGCCTCTCTCTCTCTCTCTCTCTCTCTCTCTCTGTGACTATCATAAATAAATAAAAAAAAATTTAAAAAAATAAAATAAATAAATAAATAAATAAAACGCAGAATAAAGAGAAGTGTTTTCTTTCCATCTACATTGCTGCTTTAAATTATAGCAAACATGTCCAAACATTATGTTGTTTTAAGAATTATGAATAATTCAGTTTGACTCACAATGATTAAAGATTTGAAATGAAAAAGAGAGAAGTTCTATTTACTGATAAGTAGATTTTTATTGCAGCAAACATTATTGTCTGAAATAAATATGTACGCCGTGTGTGGGATTTCTAGTTCCAGAGTTTATGAAAAAAATTCTAACTTCTGATTGCAAATAGGGTTTGTTTAGGAATCTGGTACACATGTGGTGTTGCGATGGTCGCTGGCCCTCTGGGGGTGAATGGAGGAGCATCACAAACAGGAGTGTGGAGAGAAGAAATGTGTTTCACTCTGCTTGCCTCACTTGACACTGATGTCACAGACCAGTGGCCAGGAGGTCACACAATATAACTCTGAGCTTCACGGGTACCCCAGTAGAATAAACTTTACACAGCTGGGTAATTTCATCCACTAATCCTCTGAGATCATGGATCCAGAAAAAAGACTCCGGGTCCAGATTAGATCTTCTAGAAATTGAGCAGAGACAAGACAGAAAGGCTCTGTCTTTCTGACCACCCCGAGATGGGATATGTCACCATCTCGAAACTGAGAAAATGAATTGGAGGCATGAAAACCCACTGAAGAGGAAGACCCTGGGCAGAAGGAAGCAAACCAGGTGTCGGTGTACTTTCTGGAAAGCTCAGTTTAGAAAGCGAATGAGGAAAGGGATCTTCGGAGGTGGGCATGTGGTGATGTAATATGCAGGCTGGGTCCATAGGAGAAAGGACAGCCGAGCATTGTAAATGGGCAACACGAAGCCTAGTGGGGCCTCATGCCCCTGGTGTGTCAGTTGGCGTGCTGGGGATGGAAGTGGGATTGGAGCCACGCCACGTGACCCTTGAGGATTTTTCCAGAACGTAGATGCTTGGAGACCGACCACAAATATCTAATATTTGTGTCACTGTGGTTCCAGAAGGAGAGGAAATAGAAGAGGGGCTTGGAAACAGTCAATGGTTAAATCTTGGCAAATTTTGACAAGACACATAAACTAACAGATTCAAGAGCTGTGGGCAGCCAAACAGGGTAAATCTGTGCCAAGATATCATGATTAATTTTTTTTTGAAAATGAAAGAAAGATTTAAAATCTTGAAAGAAATCACAGAAAAATCCTATAGGTGAACAGCAATTAAAATGACCATAGTGTCCTAGGGATCCCTGGGTGGCGCAGCGGTTTAGCGCCTGCCTTTGGCCCAGGGCGCGATCCTGGAGACCCGGGATCGAATCCCACGTCGGGCTCCCCGTGCATGGAGCCTGCTTCTCCCTCTGTCTGTGTCTCTGCCTCTCTCTCTCTCTCTCTGTGTGACTATCATAAATAAATAAAAATTATTAAAAAAATGACCATAGAGTCCTGATCAGAATCTAAATATTCCATGAGTCAAAGAGGAAGTCTCACGGTGAGTTCAAAAATACATTGACTATGGGGCACCTGGGTGGCTCAGGCGGGTAAGCATCTGGTTCTTGATCTCAGCTCAGGTCTTGACCTGTAAGAGACAAAGAGACAACATCAATTCACTACACTTCATCAAAAGTAAACACTTTTATGCTTCAAGTGACTGTTGATAGGATAGAAAAACAGCTACAGAGTAAAGGAAATCCTTGTGAACCATATACCTGGCAAAGGATTAGTATCTAAAGCATGTGAAGAATCTCAAAGCTCAACAGTAAAACAAATTCCAAGTAGAAAATGGGTAAGAGGTATTTCACCCAAAGGGTACATGGAAGGCAAATGACACGAAAAAATGTTGGGCAGCCCTGGTGGCGCAGCGGTTTAGCGCCGCCTGCAGCCTGGGGTGTGATCTGGAGACCCTGGATAGAGTCCCGCATCGGGCTCTCTGCATGGGGCCTGCTTCTCCCTATGCCTGTGTCTCTGCCTCTCTCTCTCTCTCTCTCTGCATCTCTATGAATAAATAAATAAAATCTTAAAAAAAAAAAGAAAAGAAAAAATGTTCGACAACCATCAGCCTTCAGGGAAATGCAGATTAAAATAATCAGGAGCCACCCCAGTGCACCAATGAGAATGGCTAACGTGACAAATAGTGATGGTTCCAAATGCCGGTGGGTATGCAGAGAAATGGGATCCCAGAAACGCTGTTTATCAGAAGTGGTACAGCCGCTCTGCAAAACAGCCAGGCAATTTAAAGCACAAGGCATGCCCCTACCCTAGGACCCAGTCCATCCAACCAGGGCTCTTGTTCCTCAAGAAACCAAGACATAGACCAGCAGAAATCTATGCAAGTATTTACGACAGCTTTGTTCACAGCAGCCCTAACTGGGAACAGCCCAGCTGCCTTTCAATGATGAGCAGGTAAACAGAAGGTCGTACATCAGCTCCGAGGGGCACTGCTTAGCAGCACGTAGGACTAAGCCAGTAATGCACGCCATGACGTGGATGGACCTTTAGAGACTTGCTCTGAGGGAAGGAAGGAAGGAAGGAAGGAAGGAAGGAAGGAGGGAGGGAGGGAGGGAGGGAGGAGGACAGGAAGTAGGAGTGAGGAAGTAAGGAAGTTCCTTCCTTGCCTTGCCTTCCTCCTTCCTTCCTTCCTTCCTCCTTCCTCTGCCTTCCTTCCTCCTTCCCTTCCTTCCTTCCTTCCTCCTGTCCTTCCCTTCCTTCCGTGGAAAATCCAACCCCCCAAATGCCGCAGTCTTCCCATCCCATTAAGGCTCCTTGATGAGGAGACCATGGGAAAGGAGCCAGGATTCCGCGGCCCCAAGGGTCAAGGAGCAGGGAGGGGAGGAAGACAGGTGCGTGGTGATAATGTCCTGCTTCTGGACTGCGTCAGTACCTACGCCTCGTGGAGTGTTGTGCAGGAGAGCCGCAGGAGGTCACGGGCGGGGAGATGGGGAGTGAGCACACGGAGCCTCCACGTAGTGTTTCTTACAACCGTATGTGCTCTGTAATGCTCTCAAAATAGAGAGCTTAATTTAAAAAAAGTGCTGTCTCTTCCCAGGAGCAATTTAAACTCCCACTAGGAATATGATGAGCGCCTTTACTCCCACTGTCATCAGCAGCGGGTATTGCCAATCACGCCTTACTTTTTGCCAACCATCAATCTCTATTATTACATATTTATATTTCTCCTTCATTTGCTTGTTCTTGCTTTTGCCTTTTATTTAAAAAAAATTGAGAGATTTTTGTTTTATTTATTTGAGAGACAGAGAGAGAGACAGAGCACAAGTAGATGGAAGGAGAGAGGGAGAGGGAGAAGCGGGCTCCTCGCTGAGCAGGTGTTGGGCTCGATCCCAGGACCCTGAGATTGTGATCTGAGCCAAAGGCAGATGCTTAGGCGACTGAGTCACTCAGGCACCCAAAAACGTTCTTAATATCCAACATACTTATGCATCTGATTTTCTTTTTATGTAATAGATTTATAAAATGCTTTTCGTGGTAAGATTTGATTTCTTTTTTAAGATTTGATTTTTCAATCAAAATATGTTTGATCAAAATTACATGTGATAAATACTCGCTTAGATACATGGTGTCTGGCTCTTAGTCATGGTTGGGAAATAATGCCCTAGAAACATTAACAATCCCAATCTAGACACATTTTAAATTGTATTGCAGTGGCACCCCGGGGTCCCTCCCAACGAAAATGTCTGTCATCGGGAAAGCAGACATAGCCCTTGCCCAATACACTGCATGTTTTTGGAAAATCATTATATTTAAGCTCTCAGTCTTAATGTCCACAAACGAAAACTGAGAATAAGGACAGCACCTGTTCCCTACGTCTGTGGGAGGAATCAATGCGAAAAGCCTTCCAAAATGCTTCAGATCCTGCTTCACGCTTGCAAAGCTCTCGGCAAGCATGTGCTGTGCCACCAAGGCCTGCCGGGCCGAGCGAGGACCGTCCTGACTTCAGGTCGGGACTCCACGCAGCCTGGCCTGCACACGGTGCCCACGCTGATGCCCGCGGACTGCCGGCCCGTCCCAGGTCGACTGCAGCTCATCGCCCAGGGTCTCCCCGATTCCCTCTCCAGTCTGCTTACTGCGGGTTCACTCCCGTACTCGGCCTCCTGGGAACCTGCGTGTCCACCACCTGCATCCCGGGCCATGTCCTCCTCCGGGCCCGGCGGCCCACACCATCCGGGCCCGGCGGCCCACACCCGCCAGCCGGCCCTTCCCAGGTGGCCGCCACCTGCACCTGTCCCTGCCCCGCCTGCTGCACAGGTGCCCGCACCTGGCCCGGCTGCAGCACGGGATGCTCCGGCCTGCGACCCCACCAGCTTCCCGGCTGCACCTGCCCAGCAGCAGCCCGCTCCCTGCTCTCTGGGATCTACGTGGAAGTCAGTGTCACGGGGCTCAGATGGCTCACAGGCCCCTTCTGAATTCATGACTTCCTTTCTAAGCATTTGTTGAATTCCATCTTCCCATCCCTAATTAGTGCCCCCCAATACTCTTTCCACATGTGCAGAATTGTTTGCGGTTAAGGTTTTCTGCGGTTGAAGAGTTTTCCTATTGTCCTCCCTATTCAATATACCATAAATTCAGTAAGTTTTGTCTTCGGTGAATAACATATTACTTTGTTCTCCTTTAAACTCAGTGAGATGGTTGTGGGGAAGTCTCCAAGCAAATAGCAGAAGCTGAGACTTGAAAGATTACTTCTAGGTAACTAGGTCAAAGAGCCCATTATGGGAAGGGGCGAGGGAGCGCTCCCGAGGGAGCAGCATGCACGCAGACCCCATGGTAGGAAACGGTGTAACTCATTCAAGAAATAGAAGGGCCACGGGACTGTCCCATGAGAGCAAAGCCAGCACCAAGAGTCAGCTGAGACAAGGCTGAACAGATGGCTCAATTCCATTTAGGGCATGTGAGTCCTGCGGAGGACATCAGTACCCATTCAGGGATGGAGCAGGGCGACTGAGGAGTACGCAGAAATGCAAGATGATGAGGTCTTCATCCTGATGTGGACTCTGGCAAGCGTGGCGAGGAAGCCAAGGCAGGGGTCGCACAGTAGACGCATCCAGGGATGAACGTTGTTAAGAGTCTGTTGTCTGGTGTGTCAAAACGGAGAGAATAGAATCCGGTGGAAAGTCAGAATGCAAAATGGAAAGTCCTTTGTAATGAACCGGATGCTGCGGTGGGCAAGAGGGAGAACCGTTCTTCACATCTGAGGTACAGAAGTGACTCAATAAAACAGAAAGCCCTCAAGAGGACCCGAGTTGGGAGGGAAGATGAGGCATTTGGCTGTGGAGAGGGTGCACTGGAAGGAAGCTTCAGGATAAGTGACTGATATCAATCAATGAATTCCTTTTTTCTTAATCCAGCTTGACTTACGTGCTCGGGTTGTATTTCTGTGTGACGCACCACCCCAGAGTCCGGACAGTGAAACAGCAACACTAGTCGTGCTCACAGACTCCGAGTCAGGAAGCCAGGGGGCTGCAGCAGGGTGGCTTGCTTCACACCCACAATGCCTAGGGTCTCGGGCCCAAAGAAAGCCCAGAAGTTGGGGTCCCGGACCCCTCCAGGGGCACATGGGCTGGAGGGACTCAAGAATGGCCTTCCTGCCTTTATAGAAGCCTATAGTCACACGGGCGGGCCTCGGGACACTGGGACATCTTTTCTCTGGCTTTCAGGCCAAGTGCTAGGATCCCAGGGACCAGGTGCCCCCTGCATCACCATCTCTGTCATAGGCCCAGGAGTCAGACAGCATCTCATAACATTTCTTTTCCAGAGACTCACGAGCCCTCTGTCCCAGCTCCGCTGGCCGGAGGCACAGCCCTCACTTCTTGGTTGAGGAGCATCAAGGCCATGTCGCCGAGGACCAGGAGAGATGGAAGGTGCTGCAGGCATCTGTGGGAACCACCAGGGGCCACTTTGCTTCTGTGCCTCTTGCAGCCAGAGCCTGGGCAGCCGGAAGGGCAGTGTCTCCTCTCGCGCATCTTTTGTTTGGCGCCGTCCAAGACGCTCTCTTTCATACCAACGAAACAGGTGTTTGCAGAAACGCCGAGCCTGTCCTCTCTCCCTTTCTGGTTTGTTTCTTGTTCTTTTTCAACTGTGTATCACACGGTGCAATTTATAGGAAAGAAGCATAGGACAGAACATCGGCAAAAAGTAAACATGCAAAGAACTCATGTAAAATATTTCAATCTAGAGCGAATCGCTACGGATAATTTGATGGACATTGGACCTTTGAGAGATCCCTTCTCGGGCTTCCTTCTGAAGTCAAATTCGGTTTCCTGCAGTGGTTACATCCTTCTCCTCTCCTTCAGCGGTAGGTGAATAGTCATGCGTGTCATTAAAATGGCTTCATGAATACGATTTTTAAATAACATGTGGTCAGAGACCTACAACAAGAAGAGTTCCTTACATACAGCATTAAAACCATAAAGAGGGAATCGGTCAAATGCAGAGAGAAACACCTCTTGCATGCAACGCATGAACGGAGAGGGACGTCCAATCCCGGCGGCTTGGTGACCAGATCATGGAGAGGATGAGAATTGAACTTGCTTCCTTTCCTGCAGGTGCAAGAAGGGGTCACGCTGTGTCCGAATGCTGGTGGTTGATTTTGGAGACACAGGGGATTGTCCCTTCTGTTTCTTTATTTCAACCATCAGAAATACACACATTTAGTACCTTTGTTTTCTGAAAGAAGCCATAAAGTGAATATCCACTTTTTTTCTAGAAATCATCCATAATAATGAAACAGTTGCATGAGCCAATCTATGCCGCTGATGTGCTTTTGTTACATCTGATTTCTCTCCCAAGGTTTCCCTCTGAGCGAAGTGCAGAAACAATACCTCAGTCCCAATATCCCTAAAGCCTACATGGCCTCAAGGTGAAATCTGTTGCAATCTGTCAGAGGCGTATTTTTCTTCTTGCTGTAAAAAAAAAAAATCCAAACATTACATTTTTCAAATCTTTAGAAAATACATTAAATAATAATTTAAAAAACCCTCTAAATATGAATTGGGGAAAAAAAAAGTTCTTGATCACAAACAGAAACCTGCTCTTGAGAAATACGGGAAATTCATTTTAACTAGAAGAATGTTAATTTATTTTCATTAGGAAGAAAAAAGCAAAAAAAAAAAAAAAAAGAAAAGAAAAGAAAAAAGCATTCAATTTATTTAAGGAAAGTATCTTCCAAAGAATTTAACGAACACAGTAATGGAATCGCTTAAGATTTCAACGTATTGGGGTTATTAGGGGTTGAGTGGCGACCCCCACAATCCTTATACAGGAGTTCCAACCCCCTGAGAGCTCAGAGATGAACTTGTTTGGAAACAGGGTCATGGCAGGTAGAGACCCAGGCAGAGGGAGAAGCAGGCTCCATGCAGGGAGCCCGACGCGGGACTGGATCCCAGGACCCCGGGATCACTCCCTGAGCCAAAGGCAGGCATCTGCTCAACCACAGAGCCACCTGGGCATCCCAATTTTACATCTTTCTAAAGGGGCTTCCCTTGGTCAGAATCAGAGACCCTGCAGGGTCCAGCCAGACCCCAAGAAGTGAGCAAATCAAAGGGGAAAGTAAGGTCATTAGAGACCGAAAAGCTGACGAGACCGGACCGCGCTGGGTCTCGCGCTGAGCCTGCAGGATGACCCACCTTTCCCGCACCCAGTGCAGCACCCAAGCTGGCGGGACAGATGCAGGGTTGGGGTGGCTTCGCCTCCATCTTTCTTGTTTCTCTTGCTCCCTTCCGTGGGCCGATGTCGGGGAGCACCAGCTCCCCGTTCCCCGTGGGCATCGCGAGCACAGGGAAGCAAGCCCCCCAGTCTCAGTCGCCTGCTTCCCCCAGTACCTGGGTGGTAAGTCCTTGGATCAGGCGACCCCCACTTGAGCCGAGCGCTGGAAGGAACACGGGGGACGAGGCTGGGCCAAGGTGACCCAGGAGGATGGAGGCGGCCTGGTCAGCCCCAAGCGATCCCTGGATCGGTGGCCCCCGCCTGCACCAGCACAGTCACCTGGGGCGGGGGCTCCTTCCCTGGGTCCTCTGACCCTTCTAACGACCAGACCCTCTTCGGAGGGAGCAACAGGCTGGTGCAGGGAGGACAGAGACACGATGGGCCCCAGTGCTGTGGTGGGGGCCACTTCCGCGCCTGCCAGGGAGAGGGCCCGGCTGGCCCGAAAGGCCTGCGAGGTCCCTGGGCCTCTCCTGGGGGCACGGGGTGCAGGGACCAGCGGGCTGTCTGGGTTTGGGTGATGCTGAACCCTTTGGGCAGGTTGTCCCTTGGCCCCTGGGGCTGTCCCCATTCCCAAGTTACGGTCTGGCTGTGTCCATCCCCCAGCTCCTGCGTGTGGGGACGGGAGCCAAGGACAGGCAGCAGGTGCAGGAGGACGGGCCCCAGTGCAGGAGGGCGGAGCATCACCCAGATGCCGTGACTGCGGGGTGAGCACTGTGGGACTGAGGATCCAGTGCCCATGGGCTGCCGTCCTCCCCGGACACCCGGTGGCCTGTGTGCAGCTGCTCCCACTCAGAGGACACCCCTCTGCCTGAACCCCACCACCCATGGCTTTCCTGACAGCATCTGCCCCCCGCGCGGGACCTGCTTGTGGCCCCGGGACTGCTGTCACCCGAGGAGGGGCCCCTGCCTGTGCAGGCCCAGCCCCCTGGTGGGACAAGGACACTGAGATGGCAGGTGGGCGCCCCAAGCAAGAGGGCGCTCAGGGGAGGCTGGGGCAGGGGCAGCTGCTGCTCTCAGGGCCGCGATAGGTGTACCGCACCCAGCACGATGCTTCTCGGCCCTGGCATGGAGGCGGCACGAGGTTCCTGGGTCCTCTCGGGAGCATCTGTGTCCTGTGAGCCCAAGGGGACCCGCCTCCACGTCCCCGGAGGCAGTTCCTCAGCCTAGTCCCCTGCGGGGCCCCCAACCCCGGGCTGCGGCAGCTTGGGCAGCCTGTCCCCTGCCAGCCCCGCACTCTGACAGGCAGCCCGGAGGGGGCCGCACCATCGTGCCCTTGAACACGAACTCAGCTCCGATCTCTTCCTCCCTGCGCTGCTGACCAGTGCAAGCAGCAACTCACGATTCTTTTTCTTTCTGGAATTGTTTCTTAAACTTCTGCTTCTGCCCACCAGGCCCCCTTTACCTAAGTTTAGCAAAGCTGAAAAGGAACCTGGAGCAATATCGTTTTCAACTGAATAAATTCTTGGTGCATAATGGTGACACTTTCTATGGTTTGTACGTGTCTCTCAGTGTGTGTGTGTCCAAGTCACATGCGCGTGCATGTGGGTGTGCGAATGTAGCACGGTCACGGCCGCGATACCGTGCCCTTTACCCGCTGGGTGAACGGACTAATCAGCAGGTGGTGTTGTCTGGAGAAAATGAAACAATCGCTTGGTTGCAGAAAGACCCTAGAGCCAGGAGGTGTGTCCTCTGGAGCAATCCCCTCCACAGGCCCAGAGGGGCCCGGCTCCAGGCCCGCGGTCCCCACGACCCCTCCTCCTTCCCTGGGACACTAGGCCACACTGCCCGCTGCTTGCTCAGCATCGCCTCAGGGCGCGGGAGCACCTGTCCCCGCCTCACGCACCACCCGGGGCCCCAGCACCACTGAGGACACTTGTCCAGAGATTTGGCCCCATCATCCTTTTGCTGAGCCTATGTGTGTGTTGTGCCACCAACTCCTCTGGATCGACGATGCCCAAAGGAACGTGATCCGCACCCCCACTCCCTGCATGGCCCGGGTGGGGACCGCCTCCAGTTCTTGGTCCCCGCGGAGACTCACCGGGCACCGGGCGCCGACTGCCACCACGGGGCTGTAGGAGAGATCTGTCAGGGTTAGGGGGAGATCTCATAGTCTCTCCCATTTTATTAACAGTCTTTCATTTCTATCGATTTTTTTTATTCTGTGAATACCAAAATCACTTCAACATGAGCCGGAATCCAGTCTCACTACGATAGACAAAGCACAGCAAAGTCTCCAAGACCCCCAACTGTGTGTGACGTGCCTTACGCACAAAATGACCATCGTCGGGTCCATCCGTGGAAAAACTGAATAGCAGGTGTTTTCCACCTCTCTGGGATCCTCATTCATTCCTATACCGCAGTTTGAGAATTTCAGTCATGCTGTGACTTTCTTTCACAGCCTAGGCGGCCTGTATCGGCAGCTGACGCCCGCCGCACTCCACGGGGCGACCCGGCCCAGCAGTCCTTAGCACGGTCACCCCTCTTGCTATTGGTCCAATATTTGTTGAGATACCTGCTCTGCCCTGCGGAGGAGATGCATTTTCCGAATCCGGGACGAGAGCAGTAAAGGAAACGGACACATCGTTCTCTTTGGGGAGACAAGGAGCAGATCGTAAAATTGTAGTTTATAGCACGTTGCAGGGCAATGACTACGATGTGCAAAAATAAAGGAAATAGAAAGAAAAGGAAAGACGGGAAATGGTCGCAATGGGCCTCTGCGCTGATGAGAGTGGTCAGACCCTCCCGGGCGGCAGGGAGTGGCAGGTCGAGGGCCACCCCAGGCCCTGGCCCAGAGGAGCCACCTGCGGGAAGCCCCGGGGAGGGGACCTGCCTCCTGGGGGCAGCCGAGCGGAGGGGGGGCATTGGTGGACGCCGTGAAGAAGCCACTTTTGTTGTGAGGGACGGAGGCCAGTGCAGAGTTCTTAATGGACAAGGCCGGGGCTTCCGTCACGCTCATAAAGCGATGGTGACCCGTGGCGTCCCTTGGGAAGTTTTATGACATCAGTCGGGACCTTAGTTCTAGGCCACCAACGCGACCTGAGATAATTCCGCGGACGTAAACTGGGTGACCCTGGCCCCGGGAAGCTGTCTATCTGGTGGGCGAGCCGGTGTGTGTGTCAACCAGGAGCACTTCTCGAGGGACCGCTGCGTGTTGGGCATCCTGGGGAGCGCGTGTGCTGAAGCCCGGGCGTGTCACCTCCGTGCAGTCACGGGGACCCGTGTATGATCCGCATAGACTCAGGCATCTGGAGGGATGACTGACATCATCCGCTGCGGTCTGGTCTCTGGTTGTGCGTGTGAGCATCGTTACGGTCTCCTCCCCACGTCACGCACAACCCGCACACACTGCACACTCGCACAGACCCAGCGCGCTCCTCTCTGTGAAACAGGGCCTCGTGCGAGGCGACGGGAAGAGCACGCACAAAGCAACCAGCCAATTACCCGCTTGAGGAGGCGGGGACGAGGGCGCGTGCAAGGAGTCGGGACCATTTCTTGGGGACCGTGGCTCCCGTGCAGGGATGAGGGACGGTAACCAAGGGAAGCTGGTGAGGGGGTGCAGGTCTTTACCTCGAGGCTGAGGGGCCACACAACCCGAGCCCTGGTCCCGGAGGGCGACAAGCCGACAGGTGGCACCAGACAGCCCGGACCTTGCCAGTGGGCGGGCCCACGGGAGATGGTCGGGCAGCAAACCACGGAGGATGCCGGTCCGGGAGGCTTTCCTGCTCGCGCTGCTGCGAGCTCAGAAGAGGCTTGGACAGCCCTGCCCGTCCGCTCGAGGCTTGTGCGCCCCCCCAGCGCAGGAGGGAAACGCCTTGCGGCCACGGGTGTGCTCTTTCCCTTGATGGTTGCTGCTGCTGCTTGTGTCCCCGCGTCTTCACCCACCCCAAGCTCACCCACGCAGCGCAACGTTAAAAATGGGCCACACAGTTCTCTCATCGATCACATCTGTAATAAAGATGTTAATTAAAATGAGAAGCATATCCGAGCCCAGCATCCGACGTGCACAAATAACGACGAGCTCAAAACCGCCACCACTGTCAACGTGCGTGAACGGTGTGAAGGGCAAATTCCTTGGTGCAGTGACTATGGATCTGACCTGAGGCAAAGTCACTTGGTTGGTGTTTAAAGGGGAAATGCCTTATTTCTGGTGTATTTCTGATTTAAAAAAAAAACTGTTTTACAACACTGATTATAGTAAATAAGGGGTTAGGAAATAATCACACTGGGCATATGTATAGGATTTAGAGCAAATGGTTCATTAGGTCTGTTTCACTGGAAAAAAAAAAGAATCGATGCCCCCGAACAATGAACAAAGTCTGCAAATAGTACAGACTATTTGACAGGAACACTGAAATCTCCCTGGGTAACTGGTGATTGCAGCAGTGAGGATCCACAGACGGCCGCCAGCCAGCGGCGGACGATCAGAAAACAAGCGTCATGTGCTGTTTTTTGTCCTGTGCTGTCTCCCATGACATCGCATTTGTCAAATTGGAGAGTTTCAATGCCTTAAATTATGTCTCTCATGGCCACAGATTTGGGGGCTTTTGTTTAATCTGAATCCAACCTGTCTTGTCAACAGTAAGAAAAGCCATACTTGTGTCAAAATCTCCCAGTGAAACCCACCAGGTATCTGCTGAAGCGCAATATACATATTTGTGGGTTTGACGCATACTTCACAATTAGCATCGGTCATTTTTTTATATATTTTATTAGAGTTCCATTTGCCAATGTATGCATACACCCAGTGCTCGATCCCATCAAGTGACCCCTCAGTGCCTGTTCACCCAGTCACCCCACCCCCTGCCCTCCTCCCCTTCCCCACCCCTAGTTCGGTTCCAGAGTTAGGAGTCTCTCATGTTCTGGTCTCCCTTTCTGATATCCCCACACATTTTCTCTCCTTTCCCCTTTATTCCTTTCCACTATTTTTTATATTCCCCAAGTGAATGAGAACATATAATCTTTATCCATCTCCAATTGACTTATTTCACTCAGCATAATACCCTCCAGGTCCATCCACGTCGAAGCAAATGGTGGGTATTTGTCGTTTTCTAATGGCTGAGGAATATCCCACTGTACACAGAGACCACAGCTTCTCTATCCATCATCTGTCGATGGACACCAAGGCTCCTTCCACAGTGTGGCTATTGTGGACATTGCTGCTAGAATCATCGGGGTGCAGGGGTCCCAGCATTTCACTGCATCTGTATCTTTGGGGTAAATCCCCAGCAGTGCAATGGCTGGGTCATAGGGCAGGTCTATTTTTAACTCTTTGAGGAACCTCCACACAGTTTTCCAGAGTGGCCGCACCAGGTCACATTCCCACCCACAGTGCAGGAGGGTTCCCCTTTCTCCACAACCTCGCCAACATTTGTGGTGTCCTGCCTTGTCAATTTTCCCCATTCTCACTGGGGTGAGGTGGGATCTCATTGTGGTTTTGATTTGTATTTCCCTGATGGCAAGTGATGTGGAGCATTTTCTCATGTGTGTGTTGGCCACGTCTATGTCTTCCTCTGTGAGATTTCTGTTCATGTCTTTTGTCCATTTCCTGAATGGGTTGTTTGTTTCTTTGCTTTTGAGTTTAATAAGTTCTTTCTAGCTCTTGGGAAGGCAAAAAAACATTTTTTTTGACAGTAAGTTTATCACCCCGTGGACACAGGCAGCGTAGTGCATGGACAGATGCGCACGCCACTGGGGACGGCTCCCACCCGGCCAGGCTGCTCACAGCATCACCTCGGAGAAAACTCGTTTTGTGCTAAGGCACGACACACACAGTTGGGGTCTTTGGAGACTTTGCTGTGCTTTGTCTATCGTAGTGAGACTGGATTCCGGCTCATGTTGAAGTGATTTTGGTATTCACAGAATAAAAAAAATCGATAGAAATGAAAGACTGTTAATAAAAATGGGAGACTATGAGATCTCCCCCTAACCCTGACAGATCTCCCCTACAGCCCCGTGGTGGCAGTCGGCGCCCGGTGCCCGGTGAGTCTCCGCAGGGACCAAGAAGAGGCGGTCCCCACCCGGGCTGTGCAGGGAGCTGGGGTCGGATCACGTTCCTTTGGGCATCGTCGACCCAGAGGAGTTTGGCGGCACGACACACACAGAGGCTCAGCAAACAGATGATGGGGTCAAAGCCTCGGACAAGTGTCCTCGGAGGAGCTGGGGTCCCGGGTGGTGCGTGAGGCGGGGACAGGTGCTCCGGCGCCCTGAGGCGATGCTGAGCAAGCAGCGGGCAGCGCGGCCTCGTGTCCCAGGGAAGGAGGAGGGGTCGTGGGGGCCGCGGGCCTGGAGCCGGGCCCCTCTGCCTGTGGAGGGGATTGCTCCAGAGGACACACCTCCTGGCTCTAGGGTCTTTCTGCAACCAAGCGATGTTTCATTTTCTCCAGACAACACCACCTGCTGATTAGTCCGTTCACCCAGCGGGTAAAGGGCACGGTATCGCGGCCGTGACCGTGCTACATTCGCACACCCACATGCACGCATGTGACTTGGACACACACACTTAGAGACACGTACAAACCATAGAAAGTGTCACCATTATGCACCAAGAATTATTCAGTTGAAAACGATATTGCTCCAGGTTCCTTTTCAGCTTTGCTAAACTTAGGTAAAGGGGGCCTGGTGGGCAGAAGCAGAAGTTTAAGAAACAATTCCAGAAAAAAAAGAATCAGGAGCTGCTGCTTGCACTGGTCAGCAGCGCAGGGAGGAAGAGATCGGGGAGCTGAGTTCGTGTTCAAGGGCACGATGGTGCGGCCCCCCGGGCTGCCTGTGGGAGCGGGGGCTGGGGGGGGCAGGCCGCCCAAGCTGCCGCAGCCCGGGGTTGGGGGCCCCGCAGGGACTAGGCCAGGGAACGGCCTCCGGGGACGTGGAGGCGGGTCCCGTGGGGCTCACAGGAAACAGGTGCTCCCGAAAGGACCCGGGAACCTCGTGCCGCCTCCATGCCAGGGCCGAGAAGCATCGTGCTGGGTGCGGGACACCTATCGGCCCTGAGAGTGGCGGCTGCCCTTGCCCCACGTTCCAGGGGTCGCTCGGGGCGGACCAGGCCGCCTCCATCCTCCTGGGTCGCCTTGGCCCGGCCTCGTCCCCCATGTTCCTTCCAGCACTCAGCTCTAGTGGGGGTCGCCTGATCCAAGGTCTTACCACCCAGGTACTGGGGAAGCAGGCGACTGAGACTGGGGGGCTTCCCTGTGCTCGCGATGCCTGCGGGGAACGGGGAGCTGGTGCTCCCCGACATCGGCCCACGGAGGGAGCAAGAGAAACAAGGAAGATGGAGGCGAAGCCACCCCAACCCTGCATCTGTCCCGCTGTGGGTGCTGCACTGGGTGCGGGAAAGGTGGGTCATCCTGCAGGCTCAGCGCGAGACCCAGCGCGGTCCGGTCTCGTCAGCTTTCGGTCTCTAATGACCTTACTTTCCCCTTTGATTTGCTCACTTCTTGGGGTCTGGCTGGACCCTGCAGGGTCTCTGATTCTGACCAAGGGAAGCCCCTTTAGAAAGATGTAAAATTGGGATGCCCAGGTGGCTCTGTGGTTGAGCAGATGCCTGCCTTTGGCTCAGGGAGTGACCCCGGGGTCCTGGGATCCAGTCCCGCGTCGGGCTCCCTGCATGGAGCCTGCTTCTCCCTCTGCCTGGGTCTCTACCTGCCATGACCCTGTTTCCAAACAAGTTCATCTCTGAGCTCTCAGGGGGTTGGAACTCCTGTATAAGGATTGTGGGGGACGCCACTCAACCCCTAACAACTCCAATACATTAAAATCTTAAGCGATTCCCTTTCTGTGTTCGTTAAATTCTTTGGAAGTTACTTTCCTTAAAGAAATTGAATGCTCTTTTCTTTTCTTTTCTTTTCTTTTGTTTTTTTTTTCTTCTAAATTAACATTCTTCTAGTTAAAATGAATTTCCCGTATTTCTCAAGAGCAGGTTCTGTTTGTGATCAAGAACTTTTTCTTCCCCAATTCATATTTAGAGGGTTTTTTAAATTATTATTTAATGTATTTTCTAAAGATTTGAAAATGTAATGTTTGGATTTTTTTTTTTTACACAAGATGAAAAATACGCCTCTGACAGATTGCAACAGATTTCACCTTGAGGCCATGTAGGCTTTAGGGATTGGGACTGAGGTATTGTTTCTGCTCAGAGGGAAACCTTGGGAGAGAAATCAGATGTAACAAAAGCACATCAGCGGCATAGATTGGCTCATGCAACTGTTTCATTATTATGGATGATTTCTAGAAAAAAAGTGGATATTCACTTTATGGCTTCTTTCAGAAAACAAAGGTACTAAATGTGTGTATTTCTGATGGTTGAAATAAAGAAACAGAAGGGACGATCCCCTGTGTCTCCAAAATCAACCACCAGCATTCGGACACAGCGTGACCCCTTCTTGCACCTGCAGGAAAGGAAGCAAGTTCAATTCTCATCCTCCCCATGATCCGGTCACCAAGCCGGGATTGGACGTCCCTCTCCGTTCATGCGTTGCGTGCAAGAGGTGTTTCTCTCTGCATTGACCGATTCCCTCTTTATGGTTTTAATGCTGTATGTAAGGAACTCTTCTTGTTGTAGGTCTCTGACCACATGTTATTTAAAAATCGTATTCATGAAGCCATTTTAATGACACGCATGACTATTCACCTACCGCTGAAGGAGAGGAGAAGGATGTAACCACTGCAGGAAACCGAATTTGACTTCAGAAGGAAGCCCGAGAAGGGATCTCTCAAAGGTCCAATGTCCATCAAATTATCCGTAGCGATTCGCTCTAGATTGAAATATTTTACATGAGTTCTTTGCATGTTTACTTTTTGCCGATGTTCTGTCCTATGCTTCTTTCCTATAAATTGCACCGTGTGATACACAGTTGAAAAAGAACAAGAAACAAACCAGAAGGGGAGAGAGGACAGGCTCGGCGTTTCTGCAAACACCTGTTTCGTTGGTATGAAAGAGAGCGTCTTGGACGGCGCCAAACAAAAGATGCGCGAGAGGAGACACTGCCCTTCCGGCTGCCCAGGCTCTGGCTGCAAGAGGCACAGAAGCAAAGTGGCCCCTGGTGGTTCCCACAGATCCTGCAGCACCTTCCATCTCTCCTGGTCCTCGGCGACATGGCCTTGATGCTCCTCAACCAAGAAGTGAGGGCTGTGCCTCCGGCAGCGGAGCTGGGACAGAGGGCTCGTGAGTCTCTGGAAAAGAAATGTTATGGATACTGTCTGACTCCTGGGCCTATGACAGAGATGGCGATGCGGGGGCACCTGGTCCCTGGGATCCTAGCACTTGGCCTGAAAGCCAGAGAAAAGATGTCCCAGTGTCCCGAGGCCCGCCCGTGTGACTATAGGCTTCTATAAAGGCAGGAAGGCCATTCTTGAGTCCCTCCAGCCCATGTGCCCCTGGAGGGGTCCGGGACCCCAACTTCTGGGCTTTCTTTGGGCCCGAGACCCTAGGCATTGTGGGTTTGAAGCAAGCCACCCTGCTGCAGCCCCCTGGCTTCCTGACACGGAGTCTGTGAGCACGACTAGTGTTGCTGTTTCACTGTCCGGACTCCGGGGTGGTCATCACACAGAAATACAACCCGAGCACGTAAGTCAAGCTGGATTAAGAAAAAAGGAATTCATTGATTGATATCAGTCACTTATCCTGAAGCTTCCTTCCAGTGCACCCTCTCCACAGCCAAATGCCTCATCTTCCCTCCCAACTCGGGTCCTCTTGAGGGCTTTCTGTTTTATTGAGTCACTTCTGTACCTCAGATGTGAAGAACGGTTCTCCCTCTTGCCCACCGCAGCATCCGGTTCATTACAAAGGACTTTCCATTTTGCATTCTGACTTTCCACCGGATTCTATTCTCTCCGTTTTGACACACCAGACAACAGACTCTTAACGACGTTCATCCCTGGATGCGTCTACTGTGTGACCCCTGCCTTGGCTTCCTGGCCACGCTTGCCAGAGTCCACATCAGGATGAAGACCTCATCATCTTGCATTTCTGCATACTCCTCAGTCGCCCTGCTCCATCCCCGGATGGGTACTGACGTCCTCCGCAGGACTCACATGCCCTAAATGGAATCGAGCCATCTGTTCAGCCTTGTCTCAGCTGACTCTTGGTGTTGGCTTTGCTCTCATGGGACAGTCCCGTGGCCTTTCTATTTCTTGAATGAGTTACACCATTTCCTACCATGGGGTCTGCGTGCATGCTGCTCCCTCGGGAGCGCTCCCTCGCCCCTTCCCATAATGGCTCTTTGACCTAGTTACCTAGAAGTAATCTTTCAAGTCTCAGCTTCTGCTATTTGCTTGGAGACTTCCCCACAACCATCTCACTGAGTTTAAAGGAGAACAAAGTAATATTTTATTCAGTGAAGACAAAACTTACTGAAACAGGTTAAATACAGCTTATTTTACGAAAGAAGGCTTTTCTTAGGGAAAAGGAAAAGTGCACTGACATATACGTGAAACCCACAAAGGAATGCAGTTATTTTGAAGTCGGAGAGAAAATAAGCACCCTTGATGTTGATTGGCTTGCAAGAGGAGGAATGTCTTTCATCAATACTTAACAGCCCACGTGGACCAGACCCCTTTTCTTTGAATCTGATAAATGCTGCTGATAGAATTCATTTGGATGAGACTTCTAAAGAGATATAGGAACATATGCAAGTGTCCTGTGGCACTCAGTTGACAGCGCCTTGCGGTGTGGACGCTGTCCCACTTCCACCACGGGCGCTGACGCCTGCCACCTTGTTCCTCTGCACCAGGAGATGACAGGTGGACAGCTCTCCTGGGCTGCCGTGCTACCTGCCGCCACAACCAGCAGGAGACTCAGCGCCATCGGCCTACAACTTCAGGACCAGGGTACCTGACGTTTAGTCTAGATCCTGAGCATTCGTGTGGCAAAATGAACTTTCATGTGCCCAATCCTGGGTTGGCACTTTCATATAATCATTTAATCATTGCAAAAATCTGGGAGGAAGGGGACATGGACCTTATGCGTGAGAGCCACTCGGATCCACTCTGTTATTCGGCAAGTGCTTATCAACTGGCCCTCGTGTTCACGTAAAGCGGGAGACAGAGGGTGCACGTGATTCCTTCACTGAATTTACAACAACCCAACAAGATCAATTAAGAATATCCATTAAGATAAGCCTGCTAGGTGCTTAAATATAGGGATCTGGAGGAGACATCATTACATGTGGTTTAAGAGGTTTCTAGTATCAATTGATATGTCAAAGGACATAACTATGAAAAGTCTTAAAGGATGATATGATTCTAACTAGTAGATTACTTCATCGGTGGTGCTGGATGACGCTCTCTGGTCCCGGGTCCTTGTTGCCCTTGCCTGTGTATCTCTTGTTCTGTCTGGGTCCCCCCAGAGTGGGCACTCCCTTGATTTGGGACCCTTGTGGTTACATGCAGAACAGTTTATGAATTTCTGTTCACAGTCATGAGTGGCAGGTATTTTTTTTTACTATATTATTACTATTTTTTTGCTTTCCTGAAGTAGCAAAAGTATCTTGACTGCCTGTCTTATTTATCACCCAAAAAAAGAAACATGGATGTCACATCTTTGTTTTCTTTTTCACATTTGTTTAAACTCTGGGTGTCTTTTTCAACTCTGTGATGTTTTCCATCCAAATGAGGACAGAAACGTGACGAGGTAGCATTGCACGAACAGCAGGCGTGCCTGGCTCCTTCCCCTGCCTGCGTGTGGCCACCTCCCCGACAATCCCGGGAGCGCTGCTGTTTAACCAGAATCATGGGAGAGTGCCCTCGGTGCTCCAGAACCCACGTTCTGTGATTTTGTGTGATTTCCCTCGGAGAGGGTCATAATGTCTCCCGGGATGGTCCCGCCCACATGGCACAACTCTTTAAATCCAGGGTCGCCCACCATAACCTTTCACGGATTCCCTTTCTGGTAGCCCACAGAAACATAGAAAGGCAAGCTTGACCTCTCTGGGAACTCAAATGCACTCTCTTTACATGCAAGCAGGATGCAGACCGTCCTAGGGCACAGAATTTCACCTCGTCTGTCTGACTTTTGGGATGCCTGACCTAGCCTGAGCACTCTGTAACACATCCTTCGGGTTAGACACAAAGATGGGAACTGTGTGTATGTAGTTATTGTCTCATTCAACATCTTAATTTACCAGATTTTTATTATTGTGTGTGTGTGAAAGGCTTTTTGCTAAATGCCGCAGTGGGTCAGAGGGCAACGGGCATTCTGTCACCCTTCCGTGCACTCGCACTTTTCTGAGTAGAAAAGTGTATGTTTTGATGTCCTTTGTTTGCAATACACACATCTCCCTTTTTCCAAGTGGGATGAAAGGGATCCCTGGGTGGCGCAGCAGTTTAGTGCCTGCCTTTGGCCCAGGGCGCGATCCTGGAGACCCGGGATCGAATCCCACATCGGCTCCCGGTGCATGGAGCCTGCTTCTCCCTCTGCCTATGTCTCAGCCTCTCTCTCTCTCTGTGTGTGTGACTATCATAAATAAATAAAAATTAAAAAAAATAAACGTGTATGAAAGATGGTTTCTCCTTTAAAGAGCTTAAAGGTGTCTTGCACATGGGCAGGAGAGGTGAGAGCCACACTTCTTGGGGGGTCACAGGCTGGGATTGGGAGGACATCCCGGAGGAAGCGCAATCTGAACGGGCTCTTGGCCCAGGACACAGAGACAGAAGAGGCCTCGCATCCATCCAAGCCCCAAACCAGCCACTTATCCTCTCCACGTCTCCATGTGTAGACAGGAGCCCCTGGACACAACAGTTCCCAGAAGTGCTGGGGAAACGAAAAAGAATCCAAAGAGTGCCGAGTGCTGTCGTTGTGAGGTCAAGCAAATGTGGCTGGAGGAAGCAGGGTGCTCCCGACGGGGATGAGAGGTGCTTCCTGGGTGAGCCAGTGGAGAACCCCAGGCTGTGCCCCGCATCCAGCGAGAGGAGCATGTTCTTCAGTGGTAGACTGGGGGCCAAGGTCTCACGTGCATCACAGAGTCTGTCTCTTTCTCATTTTTTTCTTTAAGATTTTATTTATTTATTCATGGGAGACACACACACACACAGAGAGAGAGAGAGAGAGAGAGAGAGCAGAGACACAGGCAAAGGGAGAAGGAGGCTCCATGGAGGGAGCCCCACGTGGGACTCGATCCCGGGTCTCCAGTATCAGGCCCTGGGCTGAAGGCGGAAGTAAACTGCTGAGCCACCCGGGGTGCCCTCTTTCTCAGATTTTAATCAGATTAATATAATACATTGCTTTAAATTCGTTAGTTTGTCAGGACTTGGACTGTCGACCAACACTGAAAAGTAACTGTGTGCCATTCACAGGAAGGTGGAAGCACCTCAAGTGTCCGCCCACAGATGAATGTATAAACAAAACATGGTCTATCCCTACCATGGAAGCTCTGACAGCTAGAATTGGATAAAATGGCATATTTGGTGTTGTTTATATTTTACCATATTTAAAAATCTCTCCCCCCCCCAATGATGCAATGGTTAACATGGACAACAAGGTAGTTATTCTTCTCCTAGCTTCTGAAAATGTGCGGGTTGATAGACACCAGGATAAAATTAGGGACCTCCGAAGGTGGTCTCCCATTTGATAAAGGTTATAAAAAAGAGGGGAGAAAAGATCCATCCATGAGTGTTCCCCAAACTTTCCTGACTTACCATTTGAGAATTTATTTTCCTCTGTGCATAGATTTGTTCTAGGCCATTCTGGGGCTATTATTTTGCTTATGTGATAAAGATCCTCTTCTTTGGTGATGAGTTAACAGTAGCATTTCTCTCAAGGCTGCTACACCTCCCTTTCTTTATATAAAAGGAGAAGCAAGTGCTTGCAGAAGGAACCCATTTCTAGTGAATTTAGGTAAAGATGCAAATATGAAAGCTTTGAATGCAGATTCTAGTTTTACCAAAAAGTCTGAACAGAATAGAGAATCCAGAAGTGGACTCTCAACTTTATGGTAAACTAATATTCGATCAAGGAGGAAAGACTATCCACTGGAAAAAAGACAGTCTCTTCAATAAATGGTGCTGGGAAAATTGGACATCCACTTTCTTGCACCATACACAATGATAAACTCAAAATGGATGAAAGATCTCAATGTGAGACAAGATTCCATCAAAATCCTAGAGGAGAACACAGGCAACACCCTTTGAACTTGGCCACAGCAACTTCTTGCAAGATACATCCGTGAAGGCAAGAGAAACAAAAGCAAAAATGAACTATTGGGACTTCATCAAGATAAGAAGCCTCTGCACAGCAAAGGATACAGTCAACAAAACTAAAAGACAACCTGCAGAATGGGAGAAGATATTTGCAAATGACGTATCAGATAAAGGGCTAGTTTCCAAGATCTATAAAGAACTTATTAAACTCAACACCCAAGAAACAAACAATCCAATCATGAAATGGGCAAAACACATGAAGAGAAATCTCACAGAGGAAGACATAGACATGGCCAACATGCACATGAGAAAATGCTCCGCATCATTTGCCATCAGGGAAATACAAATCAAAACCACAATGAGATCCCACCTTATCCCAGTGAGAATGGGGAAAATTGACAAGGCAGGAAACCACAAATGTTGGAGAGGATGCAGAGAAAAGGGAACCCTCCTGCACTGTTGTTGGGAATGTGACCTGGTGCAGCCACTCTGGAAAACTCTGTGGAGGTTCCTCAAAGGGTTAAAAATAGATCTGCCCTACCCAGCAATTGCACTGCTGGGGCATTACCCCAAAGATAGAGATGCAATGAAACGCCGGGACACCTGCACCCCAATGTTTCTAGCAGCAATGTGCACAATAGCCAAACTGTGGAAGGAGCCTCGGTGTCTATCGACAGATGATGGATAAAGAAGCTGTGGTCTCTGTATACAGTGGGATATTCCTCAGCCATTAGTAATGACAAATACCCACCATTTGCCTCGATGTGGATGGACCTGGAGCGTATTATGCTGAGTGAAATAAGTCAATCAGAGGACAAACAGTATATGGTCTCATTCATTTGGGGAATATAAAAAATAGTGAAAGGGAATAAAGGGGAAAGGACAGAAAATGCTGGAAAATATCAGGAAGGGAGACAGAATATGAGAGGCTCCTAACTCTGGGAAATGAACTAGGGGTGGTGAAGGGTAGGAGGGCAGGGGGTGGGGGTGAGTGGGTGACGGGGACTGAGGGGGGCACTTGATGGGATGAGCAATGGGTGTTATTCTATATGTTGGCAAATTGAACACCAATAAAAAATAAATTTATATAAAAAAAACTGAAAAAATCCCTCTCAACCATCATCTTTGCCTTTATTACCAAACGAAGAGGTAAAAAAAAAAAAAAAAAAACAACAAAACACAAAAAAAAAAGAACAACAAAAAGCAAAAAGAACAACAACAACAAAAAACTCATCTTTATTCCCTGAAACATCGAGTCATTCTTATTGCTGAAAACCACTTTGCCGTGCAAGGACAAGACCCTGGACGTCCTTCTAAATCACTCTTAAACTACCGTTAAGGACGGTGGCCAGGACCGAGGAGGGGGATGTGTTCCTTGTTGCAAACATTGTCCTTTGCCATTGGAGGGAAGAAGCATGTGTGCGCCATCGGGGAACCCCGGCCTGCGCTTCCTGCCCACGGTCGGTCTGTCCTCCCGTAAAACGCCTCCATATCAGCTCCCAAGTCAGCGAGGAGCCACCAGGGCGGTCAGCGACGGCAGGAGGAAACTGGCAGAAGTGGAGTAAATAAGTGTCCTCTGCTTTATATTCATCATCCTGTGTCATCCTCGCAGGGATTTCCCAAGGCGGGTCGTCTGAGACAAGGGACAGCTGAGCTTGTCTCACGTGCGTCCAAAGCACCGGAGCCCCTGGTTGAACCGAGGTGTGAGGGGGCCCAGGGAAAGTCCCCGCCTAGCATCTTCCCGGGAGACCAGCATCGTGGGACGGCCACGGGGTCCCTGGAGGGATCCTGCAGCTCGCGCTCCTGATCTCCTGCACCCTCGGTCCGAGGTGCGGGTGTGCGACAGCTGCCCTGGGCCAGAGACCAGCCTAGAGCCCTGATCTCTCGCTGCCTCCGCCGGGACTAATACAGTATCGGTGAACAAGTACAAAGATGGGGACATTTCATCCCTAAAGAGAACTTCTCAAAATTCGTATTCGTAATATCTGTCCTCTGGCCGTGTTGTCATTCCAATTCCATGCTGACGCCTGGGAATGGTGTGATCTGGGGCTTGTATCCACACGCCCCTGCCACCATGTCTGAGTAGCTGCTGGTAGGCTTGGGGGGGCGTTGGGTTCTCCCACGATGTCCTCTTTATAAGGTTGACGTGCGTGGAGAAGCTCGATGTTTGGAAAGGATGCACATCCCGTCCTGAGTATGCATTTGACTCCCAGGGGCGCGTGTAAGAGTCGGGCTTTCCTCTCTGGGGTCGTGTGAACCCGAGGAGGGAAGCGGGGGCTCTCTTGGGAAGAAGCTGGGCTGACCACCAGAAATCAGTGGGTCCACAGAACACTCCTCGGGCGGGACGTGAATTAAAACGGGGTCTTGTAGAAACATCACCTCTCTCTTTCCAGAAGACTTCCCGGCCGAGCCCTTGCTACCCTCCTGTTCACTGTTCTCCCATCACCGAGGCTCCCGTGGGAGGGGGCTTCCTCTTGCCCTGCAGTCCTCTTGGGAATGGACGTACCGAACGCCAAGATGCCTACAGCTAAAGACACGACTGTCCATTTGTCATCCCCGTCTCTCCACCGCCGGAAATGGAACCCCTCATCAAGCGCCATGAATGCTCAGAGGGCAAAACTCACGACCCGGCTGTGGTCCCACAGTCGTGGAAAATGTGCACTGAGCTGTGAGAATTGCCAGAAGTCTTGTGTTTCTGTTTTCTTTCATTGTGTTTTTTGTTTTGCTCTTCTCTGAACCCAGCCATTGGGGACATTGTGGCATTTTATCAAACGTGCCATCACTAAACCTAACATTTCAACATTCTTATATTCTCTAACCTTCCAACAAGTTGGGGAAAGAGCTCTCAAAGTATGGATTTTCAGGTGGTAAATACACGGAATCTCCGAGACTCAAAGAGAAATGCATGTTTACAATTTGCGGTTTTGACGGGAAGTGGTGTTTTCTCATTTGGTTCTCATCATGCTGCCGCATTGCAAATGACATAATGATACTGAATCTGAGCACAGGCACTTGTAATGATAGGATGCGAGGGAATCATAGAAAGACGGTCCCCGTTGCAAGGAAGTGTTGTGGCTCCGCTGCAGCTGGAGGGACAGTTGGCAATTTGCAACCTCTTCGCGGCTGAAGATGTTTAACAGATAAGATGGGATCGCTTCCCCAGGTGAGCTCCAGGTGGAGAAAATACTTGGCTTCCCATTCCTTCGAGAGGGAGGAAATGGCAAGAAAAGAAAACGCTGAGAGAGAGAGACAGACAATAAATCAAAAGCTAAATGACACCCGAGAATGGATGTTGAGTACTTAGGAGCCCAAATATCAGCACTGCCTCATTAGACACATGAAAGGGGACATGCAGCGGAATTATCGCAGCCGCACAGGCTCTTCCAAGCAGCAGCCTGGGCTGGTGGTGCCTTCATTCAGCCGAGGAGGGGGCCGGCCCGGGCAGCAGCTGTGCCCGCCACTGGGAGGAGGGGATGTGGGGACAAGGTGTCACCCTCAAGGGCTCGCCTGGAGAAGAGCGAGAGCACAGAGCATCCCGTCCGCGGGGGGACGAGCGCTGACGAGATGCTGCAGGAGCTCCTGCGGTTAGGAGGCTCCTGGGGCCCCCGGGTCTGAGCAAAGGGTCCCACAAGTGACACGGAGAGAAGCAGAAGGGGGGGGTGAGGCGCACAGAGCGGTTGCAACAGGCTTTGGGGGGAGGGGGG